>NW_007256045.1:442037-477044 GCF_000164805.1 Carlito syrichta
CTCTGTCGCACAAGCTGGAGTGCAGTGGTACGTCGGTGCTGGGCTCCGGTGAACCTTCCACCTCAGCCTTCCAAGTAGACAAAACTACAGGTGTGTGCTACTGCACCGGGCTAATTTTTGATTTTCATTTGTAGAGTTGAGGTCTCACCAAGTTGCCTGGGCTGGTCTCGAACCTGTGGGCTCAGACGATTCACTCGCCTCGGCCTCCCAAAGTGCTGGGATTATAGGCTGAGCCACCAAGCCTGGCCCTTTTGCCTTCTTTTTAATGGGGCTATTTGTTTTTTTCCTTTTAGCATATTCAAGTTCCTTATAGATCCTGGATGTTAGGCCTTTGTCAGATATGCAGTTGGCAAATATTTTTTCCCATTCTGCGGGCTGTCTCCTGTTCTCTTGATGGTTTCTTTTGCTTTGTAGAAGCTTTTCAGTTTGATGAGGTCTCACTTGTCTATCTTATCTCTTATGGCATGGATTATGGGAATTTGGTCAGGAATTGGTTGCTTATTCTGATTTCTGTAAGAGTGTCTCCTGCATTTTCTAAGATTCTTCAAGTCTGGAGTTTCACACTTAGGTTTTGATTCATTTAGAGTTGATTTTTGTGTATGGTGATAGGTAGGGGTCCTGTTTCATTCTTCTTCACATGGTCAGCCAGTTTCCCCAGCACCATTTACTGACTAGAAACCCTAAAGTTAATACCACTGTTTGAGTTGGACTGAACAAATCCTGTCCCCTGTGTCTGGAGCATGTTTTCGTGTTATTGTGTTAGTATTGAGCAATAGTCAGGATTTTTTTTTCTTGTTTTCACAGTGCCATCTACTTTTCTACCTTAATGTGCTCTATTTTGTGAGGGGCCACAATTCTTCAGTATCCCGAACTAGTATTTTATAATCACATCCTTGTCAAGACCTCAAGGTAGGAGAAATGTACTTTCTGGCTCCTGGAGTTTGGCCACGTGATTTTCTTCGGCTGAAGGGTTGCTAGCATAAGTGACATGGAAAATGTTTCCTTATTTTTTTTTTAATAAAGTCAGGGTCTCACTCTGTCACCCAGGCTGCAGTGCAGTAGCAGTAGCTTGATGATTATGGCTCCTGGCAGCCTTGACCTCCTGGGATCAGGTGATTCTTTCACCTCAGTATCCCTAGTAGCTGGGACTATAGGCACGTGCCACCACGCCTGGCTATTTTTGTTTGTATGTCTTGTAGAGACAAGGTTTGGCTATGTTGTCCAGGCTTGGCTCAAACTCTTGGGCTCAAGCAAGCCACTTGCCTTGGCCTCCCAAAGTGCTGGGATTATAGGCATGAGCCGCTGTGCCTGTCCTGCTTGTATATCTATACATGCCTTTCTGTGATCTAGTGACTCACCAGGAAAAGAACATGCCAACAGTGGTTGCTGGACTTCAGTCTAAGCCTGAGAATAACACTTGTGGAGCAAACCCATTCTTTAGAATAAAAACACACGGGTCAGACTGGGACTAACCCTGCAGTCTGGATCCCAGAGCCTGGAGGAGCTGAAGCTGACTTGCATATCTATGAATGTAAGAATAAATGATTGCTGTTTTAAGCCACTGACTGATAGGCTCATTTGTTATGTAGCATTATTTTGGCAACTGCTGACTGACACATTCCATATTGCATTTTGTCTAATACTGAAGCAAATGATGATTCCAAAAGAGAATAGGAGAATGGGAATTAGCAGTAGAGGTGGGGTGGGTGACATTTAAAAATAAATCAAGTATATTTATAACTAGGCATTCAAAACACCGTGGATCTACAATTTACTTGATTTCAAGACACTCTAGGGATTTTCCTCAAAAGTGAATTTAAGTCAATCATTTTGAAAATAACTGTCTCATAGGATAATCCAGGGAGTGCCTGGATCAGAATTCTCAAGCCTGTGTGAGGTTGGGTATAGCATATCCTTAATTATCCCACTCCTTGGCCATCTTCTGAGCATCAGAATGAAAAAATGAATGGATAATTGGAACTTGGCCATTAATTCACTTTTGTAGTCTGACTGAAAATATGTCTTTGTACAAAATAGACTCTTTTATTTTGTATTGGGGTAATAAAAATACAATAGATAGTTTTAAAATTCAGCTGTCTTTTTTTACTTGAAATGAAGAAAACAACTAGCAACACTTTATGTTTCTTAGCTAGCCATTTCATAGGCTACCTCTGGCAAGATCTTACAGCATTTTTGTGTTTCTTTCACAGGCCACCTGATGATTTTTGCTAAGTAAGGTAAAGAAATATGTGGATCCACTAACCACAAATTGTTCTCATAGGCTGTTTAGGGTTTTGTGCCTTTTCTGGAATCATGGGATCAAGTTCTGAAAAGATGCACCCTTTATAAGAATACACATCTGGTGGAATATTATGCAGCCATAAAGAAGGACAAAATTATGAACTTTGCAGCAATCTGGATGAACTTAGAGTCTATCACACTCAGTGATCTATCACAGAAACAAAGAACTCAGTACCACACATTTTCACTCTTAGGTGGACCCTGAACATTTATCGTAATACTACAAGAAAGAGTTTGGCAATAGTGGATCACTGTTGGGGGTATAGTGGAGGGAGAAGATAATACTAATAAGGGGACCTGATCCCAAAGCAGGCAAAGTGAAGACCAATGGGTGCCCAAACTTCACCCGTATGATGACCACTTATGTACCTAACCCTGAATTGTGCCCCACATCTTTAAAATAACAAAAAAAGAATAGAAAAAGAGAATGGAAATCCAATTTGTTTTCTGAGGACCATGGCCCAAGCCCTCTTTTTCCAATGACACTAAAATCTTTTGGTTCTGGAGATGATGAAATTAAAATAAGTGCTTTCTTTCTCACTAGTTGTTTTATTGGTTCTCTGGGCTGTGTTTAAGCTCTGATGCAAGTGATAGAAATGAATTTTGTGGTGATTGCATAAGGTTCTGGGGATAGTAGGGTGACCTAAGCTCCAGAGTGGATGCTATGACAAAACACAGAAAATGAACTTGATTTTTTTTTTCCCTTCTGGACACAAGAAACTTGGATTTCAAATAAGAACATAATCACAAAGACTCTATGAAGTGGGAAACCATTGGCATCAGAATCCAGATCCTTACTCTGTCACTTACTACCTAAATAACTTGAGTCAAGTCACTTACTTCCCAGACGACTCAGTTTCCTAATCTCTATAGTGGGGGTAACAATATCTACCTCAAAAATGGATTTGAAGTCTGAACAATGTGTATGGAAAACTCTATCAATGAGAAAATTCCTGAGTTGTCTGGGAAGGACTCTGAGGCATTGTCTTTACACCTTAGCTTCCTCATCTATAAAATGGATTAGTTATATTTATGCCTTATAAAAACTCAATGAGGATTAACTAAACTAGTTAATGATACCTAGTGTGGTACACTGAGTAATGGCCCCCCAAAGATGTTTCCATCTTAATCTCCAGAACCCATGAATATGTTATGTTACACAACAATGGGGAATACAAGTTCTGGATGGAATTAAGTTTGCTAATTAGGGGACCTTGAGATAGAAAGGTTATCCTGCATTATTCAAACGGGCTCAATATAATAACAAATGTCTTTATAAGTGGAAGAAGGAATGAGAAGAGAGAACCGGAGAGATCTCAGTGTGAGAAGGTTTTGGCTCAATATTGCTGGCTTCAAAGATGGTGGAAAGAACCACAAGCCAATGAATGCAGGCAACTTTTAGAAGATGAAAAAGGCAGAGCAATGAACCAGAAGGAATACCACCCTGTCTTGATTTTAGGCCAGTAACATCCATTTTGGATTTCTGACCAGTGCATAATACATGTGTGTTGTTTTTATACAGTCAGTAATCAGTCATAGTAGCCCTAGAAAATGAATGACTTCCATCAGAGTTCAAGGAGTGTCAGTTATTATTTTAGTGATCAATGCAGTTCCTTTTCTATAGAAGTTCCATAGTCTCACCAAATTTTGAATAACATCTGGCATTCCTGAAGAATATTTCTGTATTTCCAAATGATTGTTTTGAAGGAGAACATATGGATATTGTTTTTATTAATTTCTTCCTGCTGTTTATCCAGTACAATAATTGAGTTACAACAATTTCCCCCTCAAAGCTATAGATATTTTAAAATCACTTCCTGATACTTTATACCGCAGAGGAAAAGTCTGATACCTGTCTTAGTTTTTGTTCCTTCGTAAGTAACCTTCCCTTGCTGTTTGGATTTTTATGAGACTGTTCTATAATTTTTTTTTTTTTTAGTTGGAGTCTCACTCTGTCGCCCAGAGTGGAGTGTAGTGGCCACTCCCGGCCACCGCAGCCTCGACCTGCTGGACTCTGGTGATCCCTCTGCCTCAGCCTTCCGAGTAGCTGGAATTACAGGCGCGCACTACCACGCCCGGCTAATTTTTTGATTTATTGTAGAGATGAGGTCTCGCCTGCCTAGGCAGGTCTCAAACCCGCGGGCTCAGGAAATCCACTCACCTCAGCCTCCCAAAGGTGCGGGATTACAGGCTGAGCCACCGAGCCCGGCTTGTTCTATAATTTTTATAGTCAAAATATTTGCCAAGGTCAGTCTGATTGAAGATTTTTAATGGTTATTACCTGGAGTTTAGACAGACATCTTATCTGCATTATCAATATCTCCCCAACTCTGCCAGCCAAGTAAACTCTAATTAAGACTTAGATAGCATCTTTTGTTCCAGTTATTCTTTTCCTTATTATTATCATTTTTTTTGAAGAGCATAATGCCTGAGTTGGATCTCTGTTGTCTTGGATTTGCCATCTTCTGTCTCCAGTTTTGACTTTTTGAGATGGAAATGGAAGTGACAAGAAAAGTCTCTGCTTTTGAGGACAGATGTGTCCTTTCTATCATGTGGAAACTGCACCCCTAGGAAGCCATATGCCATCCCTAGAACTCCCAGCACTATGTCCTACCATATGTTTTGGATCTCACAGTTTCCAGTCTTTTTGGGGTGAAGTGATGAGCCTGGTCAGGAAGAGCCTCCATGAATGCCTCAAACAGCTGCTTGGACACCATAGAAATAATGTGTTTTTATTTTTGTTTCTTTTTGGTATAGACTTTGCTTTTCTCAACAATGGACGTCCACAGTGAGAGAAGAAATAATTTTCTATTCACACTCAATAGAGAAACTTTGGAGTGTTTCCAATAGCATAGCACATCTAACAAATGTATTTTTCATTATTTATACCTTTAGCCTTGTAGATAGTGGACATTTACCAAAGATACTATCACTTGGTTGTCTGAATTTTTCAGGATTTAAAATTTTCATATTTTCTCTGTAAGTATTTTGGTGGGAAGTTCAGAGAAGCTGGAGCAAGGTTTTCCAGGAATATACTATTCTTACATTTATCATGCTTCTTCCATGATTCAAACATTGTTCCAAATTCATTATTACATTTGGAATTGGAGATATCATTTCTATTTTAAAACAGAAGAAATCAAAACTCAGAGAAATGAAGCAAGTTGTCTAGGGACATAAAGCAAATAACATGGCACAGTTAAGGTTTGAACCCAAGTATTTTTGACTCTTAGATGGTTTTCTTGCTCCAGGATGTGATTTTTAAAATTGTTTTCTGAAAATGAAGCCCCTTGGTCTTTCCTTACCTTTGTGAATAAACGTGTGAATATTGGGAATAAAGTTCAAAATGGCATTTGCAGCTGTTTGGGGGGAACATGAACATTGTCTATACTTGCTGACTTCTCCCATGCAGTCATCTCTCAACTTTTTGAAACACCTATTCCTTGCCATATACGTAGTGCAAAATTCAGTTGAAATTCCACTTATAGATATATACCTAGCAGATAGACATACATATAAGTGCTTTAAAAAGAAACCATATACAACTATATTCACAGCAGCACTAGTGGTAATAACCCCAAAGTAGAAACAACCCCAATGCCATCAACAATAGAATGGATAAATAAACCATGGTATATTCATATTATGGGATACAATACAGCAATGCACTACTACAACATGAAACAGCATGAATGAATCACACATACATAGTTTTGAGTGAGAAAAAAAATGACCCATTGTAGGATTTCATTTATACAAATCTCAAAAAAAGAGAAGAGAAGAAAGAAAGAAAAAGAGGCAAAACTAATCCATGGTGGTGGAGTCAGAATAGCAGTGACTTTTGCAGGGAAGGAGGACAGTAACTGGGAGACAACAAGGAGGTGATTTCTTGGTATTGGCCAAGTTCTATGTCTTGAATTGGGTGTTTTTACACACAAGCATTTGCTTTGTAAGAATTCACCAAGCTGTTCACTTATGATTTGTGTCCTTTTTTGTTTTCATATTAAACTTCGATAAAAAGTTTAACTAAAGAGAGAAAATCCAATAAACTCATTTAAATTCTTATTTGATTTTCAGCAGCATTTAACGTCATCAAATATCCATTTTTCTTTTTGATGTGTCTCTGCTTGGCTTCCCAATGCCATTCCCGTCCTTCCCTCCAATCACTATTTCCATCTCTTGTGGACTCCTTCTTCACCACCATTTTATAATTTTTAAACTCTTTATTTTGACGTACAAAAAAGTTGCAAAATGTTTACAAGGGAATTCCTCTATACCCTTCATCCATCTTTCTGGAATATTAACATTCTACATAGCCATAGTAGGAAGCCAGGAATTTAGTATTGATACTACACTGGTAACTGATTTCTTCAACTGGACCACTTCTGTCTTTTCCCTGATTCAGCATCTAATCCAGGATGCCACATGGCATCTAGTCTTTATGCTTCCTTAGTCTTCTTCAATCTGGGACAATTCCTCCATCTTTCTTTGTCTTTCACAACTTTCTGTGAAAGATTTGAAGTGTACCTACATCTTATTTTGCAGTATGTCCTTTATTTGGGGTTTTTCTGATATTTGCTGATGTTTAGACTGAGGTCATGCACTTTCAGCAAGAAAAAAACACAGAAGTGATGCCGTGTCCTTCTCAGTGCGTCATATTAGGAGGCACATGATGTTCCTATGTCTCATTGCTGTGAGATTAATTTTGATAACTTGGTTAAAGTAGCATAGACTTTAACATGACCTCCCTGTTTGTAATGAACAGTTGTCTTAAGGGGAGATTCTTTGAGATTATGCAAATATCCTATTTTGCGTCATACTTTTGACCACTAATTTCAGCACGCGTTGTTGATTCTCTACCTGCCTTCTAAATATGAGAGCTCCTTAGGGCTTGGTCCCAGACCCTCTCATCATTCTCTCTCCTCTCTAGGAAAGCTCATGCATGCCACAGCTTCAGGTACCATCTAAATGCTGCTGATACCTGCAGCTGCATCTTCAGCCTAGCTTCCCCTCTTGAGGACTCCACATGGATGCATTCTAGGTTCCTCATCTAACCTCGACTCCAAGACGTGACTTGTGGTCCCTGATGTTTGGTATCACCCAACTGGATCCTTCTCCAGTCTCCTCCATTTCATCAGTTGTCATGACATGCACCCGGGTCATGTTAGAAAGGTGAGAGTTACCCTTGATAATGTTCTCATCTTTATCCTCTTCCATCTTCATTCACTTACTCACGAATACCTATTGATTCTATCTTCTTTTTGTTTTGTTTTTTGAGTTGGAGTCTCACTCTGTTGCCCAGGCTGGAGTGTAGTAGCACGTTCATGGCCACTGTAGCCTCGACCTGCTGGGCTCAGGTGATCTTTCTGCCTCAGTCTTCCAAGTAACCAGAATTACAGGCACATGCCACCATACCCAGCTAAATTCTATCTTCTATCTTTTAATCTTCCCTTTTCTTGACATGTCCAGAGCCAATACTTAGTCCAAACCACAATCATTTTTACCCTGGGCTACTGCTTTACCGTGTGACTGGTCCCTTGACTCTTAGCATTTTCTCTCTCGTATTCTTTCTACAAAGCATCCAATGCAATTCTATTCATGCCTTTTTCCTATTATGCAGGAAATATCAAGGAAATCGTGGTGACCCACACGTTGCGATATTAAGCAGCCATTGCAAACAATGAACTAGCTATATACTAGGGAATGTAGGGGGGAAGGATTGAACGAATCAATGAATGAATGAATGACATGGAAAAAAACACAGCTTTCTCTCTCCTGATGTTCATGGCTCGAGGGGTACCTTGTCCAGGACTGGGACTAAGGGAGATGAGTGAAGGGTTTATTTCAGGTGCAAAATTTAATGTCAGGTGCAAAAACACTCAATAAAAGATAATATTTTAATGCAAATTATTTTTTATTTTTCTTTTTTTTGAGTTGGAGTCTCACTCTGTTGCCCAGACTGGAGTGCAGTGGCCGCTCCTGGCCACCGCAGCCTCGACCTGCTGGGCTCTGGTGATCCTTCTGTCTCAGCCTTCCAAGTAGCCGGAATTACAGACATGTGCTACCACGCCCGGCTGATTTTTTGATTTATTGTAGAGGTGAGGTCT
The DNA here is from genome assembly GCF_000164805.1 of Carlito syrichta. NCBI lineage: Eukaryota > Metazoa > Chordata > Mammalia > Primates > Tarsiidae > Carlito > Carlito syrichta. Next base: position 450,446 of record NW_007256045.1, read on the forward strand.
TGCTGCCCAGGTGGGTCTTGAACCCGCGGGCTCAGGCAATCCACTCACCTCAGCCTCCCAAAGGCTTGGGATTACAGGCTGAGCCACCGAGCCTGGCGGCAAATTATTTTTAAAAATTAATTTAAATTAAAAAATTTAAACATTTGAGTAAAGACGGGACCTTTATTGAAGATTATCCTCACCTCAACCTCACCTTGGTCCTCCTACTGTTTTTTTTTCTTTTTATTATAAAGATGTGGGGTACTATTCAGGGTTAGGTATACAAATGCTGATTATGCAGGTACCCTTGTTGATGAGGTGTGTCCTTCCCCTCCCCTGGTAGTTTTCCTTAACTGCCAATCCCATCCCCCCTCCCCTGGCAGTTTCCCTCTACTGCCAATCCCTTTCTTATAGTATTACAATTGTTCAAGGTCAGCTTATGAGTGAGAACATATGGTACAATGTTCTGTGTTTCTGTGATAGATCACTGAGTATGATTAACTCTAAATCCATCCAAGTTGCTGTGAAGTCCATATGTTTGTCTTTCTTTATGATCACATTTTTTTTATCCAGCCCAGTTTCGATGGGCAACACAGTTGGTTCCATGTTTTTGCTATTGTGAACGGAACTGCAACAAACATACGTGTGCAGGTATCTTTTTTGTAGAATGATTTGAGTTCCTCCAGGTATATTTCCAATAGGGCAATTGCTGGGTCATATAAAAGGTCAATTTCTAGTTGTTTCAGAAATCATCACACTGTCTTGCAGAGAGGTTGCACTAGTTTGTATTCCCACCAGCAGTGTAGAAGCATTCCTTTTTATCGGCATCCTCTCCAACATCTGTTGTTGTTTGTTTTTATTAATGATGGCCATTTCTACTGGGGTTAGGTGGTATCTCAATGTGGTTTTGATTTGTATTTCTCTGATGATGAGTGAGGCTGAGCAGTTTTTCATGTGTCTGTTGGCTGCCTGTATATCTTCTTTTGAGAAGTGTCTGTTCATGTCTTTTGCCCATTTTTGAATGGGGCTGTTTGTTTTTTTCCTTTTGGAGCATTTGAGTTCCTTGTAGATCTTAGCTGTTAGGCCTTTGTCAGATATACAGTTGGCAAATATTTTTTCCCCACTCTATGGGCTGTCTTCTTGCTCTCTTGATGGTTTGTTTTGCTTTGCAGAAGCTCATTAGTTTCATGAGGTCCCACTTGTCTATCTTATGTCTTATAGTATTGGCCTTTAGGGTTCCAAATAGGGATTGGTTGTCAGTTCCAATTTCCATAAGGGTATCTCCTGAATTTTCTAAGATTCTTATAGTTTGAGGTTTTACATTTAGGTCTTTGATCCATTTAGATTAATTTTTGTGTATGGTGATAAGTAGGGGTCCTGTTTCAATCTTCTGCATGCTGTCAGCCAGTTTTCCCAGCATCAATAGGTCTCCTCTTCCCAGTGGTTGTTGTTGGAGGCTTTGTCAAAGATGAGTTGGTTGAGGAATTGAGGCTTTGCTTCTGAAATGTCTATCCTGTTCCATTGATCTATGTGCCTGTTCTTGTACCAATACCAGGCTGTTTTGATTACTGTAGCCTTATAGTAAAGTTTCAAGTCTGGAAGTGTGATACCTCCTGCTTTGTTTCTTTTGCTAAGGATTGTTTTGGCTATTCATGGTCGTTTATGTTTCTATATGAATTTCTGTATTGTCATTTCCAGGTCTGAGAAGAATGATGTTGGTAACTTAACAGGTATTGCATTATCTCTGATTGCCTTTGGTAGGATAGACATTTTAACAATGATGATTGTTCTTATCCATAAGTATGGAATATTTTTCCATTTTTTGTGTCTTCTTGGATTTCTTTGAGCAGTGTTTTGTAGTTCTCATTGTAAAGGTCTTTCACTTCTCTGATTAGGAAGATGCCAAAATATTTTGTTTTTGTTTTTATGGCTATTGTGCGTGGGATTGTGCTTTTTATTTGAGTCTCTGCCTGCTTGCTGTTGGTGTATAGGAATGCAACTGTCTTTTGCATATTTATTTTGTACCCTGAGACTTTGCCAATTTCCTTTATCAGTGCAAGCAGGCTTTTGACTGATTCTCTTGAATTTTCAAGGTATAGGATCATATCATCAGCAAAGAGGGATAACTTGACTTGCTCTTTTCCTATTTGGATACCTCTGATTTCCTTCTCTTGTCTAATTTCCTGAGCTAGGACTTCCAAAACAATGTTGAACAAGAGAGGTGAGAGTGGGCAGACTTGTCTTGTTCCAGTTTTCAGAGGAAATGTTTCCAGTTTCTGTCCATTTAGCAGTATGTTAGCTGTGAGTTTATTGTAAATGGCACTTTCTATTTTGAGGTATGTTCCTTCTTTACCTAGGTGTTTGAGGGTTTTTATCACGAAGGGATGCTGGATTTTGTCAAAAGCTTTTTCTGCATCTAATGATATAATCATGTGGTTCCTGTTTTTACATCTGTTGATGTATTTAATGACATTTATGGTCTTGCAAATGTTGAACTGGCCCTGCATCCTCAGGATGAAGCCTACTTGTTCATGGTAGATGATTTTTGAGATGTATTTTTGGATTTGATTTGCTAGAATCTTGTTGAGAATTTTTGCATCTTTTTTTTTAACATGGGTCAAAGTTTTGTTTGTTCCTTTCTTGCATTTGAAGTACTCTTCGATGACATCCTTGACCTGGGATTCTTTGCCATAGCCCTTAACTACTACACAACTGCAGCCAACCACTTTCCGAGGTTTCGCCTCTCTGTTGATTTTACACAGGCCTACCCATTCCCCTAGGTTCTTGTTGTCATCAACCTTAATGAGGCTGATTTGGTGTTCAGCACAAAAGGCCTCCACCAGCTTGTCGTACATAGGCTCATCACTGTTGGATGCAAGCACACGGAGATGGGCCTGGCGCTTGTCTAAGGCTATGGTGGCTTCGCGAATTCTAGGTGCTAGGCTGTCGTGGATGAGGGCGGTCTTCAGCACCTCTTGTAAAGCAGTGTTCACGTCCATTACACCTCCAGCAGCGATGCCTTCCTTGGTCATGGCAGTGCATTACAGGAGACGACGAATCTTGAACTCACCTGAGCCTCTGCCTCCGTGCGACTGGGCTGTGGCAGGGAAAGAGTCCCTCCCATTGTCAATGGAAGAATTTAGCTCATCAAACTGTGCTCACTTAGAACAGGAGTTCACAAAATACAGCCTCCCACAACAAAGAATGATGTGGCTGAGGTTAAGAAATCCTGCCTTAGCTGGGCTTGGTGGCTCAGCCTGTAATCCCGCGCCTTTGGGAGGCTGAGGTGAGTGGATTTCCTGAGCCCGTGGGTTCGATACCCGCCTGGGTAGCGAGACCTCATCTCTACAATAAATCAAAAAATCAGCCAGGCGTGGTAGTGCATGCCTGTAATCCTGGCTACTTGGAAGGCTGAGGTGGAAGGATCGCCGGAGCCCAGCAGGCGAGGCTGCGGTGGCCGGGAGTGGCCACTGCACTCCAGTCTGGGCGACAGAGTGAGACTCCAACTCAAAAAAAAAAAAAAGAAATCCTGCCTTGGAGATGCTTACAAAACTTGCATCCTGGTCTTTAAAAGCTCTATATAACTGTAAGGAATGTATCAAGACAAGCCTGGGAGAGCAGTAAACCATCTCAACATTAGGGATACACTTTTTATTCTGTTGAAATAGCTTCTGGCTAATCTACAAAGCAATATCATCTGGTCTCAACTTCTCAGGCGTTCAGTTCTTGGCTTCACATGGAGTGTGCTGGGCTGAAGGAAGGCCAGGGGCCGGGTGGTCCAGGAGGGCTGCCCTTGCATCTCATTGGACCGTGAGCACCCAGTGCCTTTGCCGAGGATGCCCAGGGTTGAGAGACAGACTTTCGCAGGAGGGACACCTCAAAGGCCATGGGTTGACTCTCTTCTTAGGAAACAGGGCTCCCCGCTCAAGAGAGAGCCGTGTGGTTGGAGCCCCAAATGGTTCTCCCAAGGCAGAGCCTGCCTTTTGGGGTCGCTTGTTACTCACTTGTTTATCATTCTGTTGCTCTTTTTAGTTCCTAACACCATCTCGCTGCTGCAGTCCTAGGAGCAGGAACAGTTTCACCCTGCTGTGTCCCATTTAAAAATCAGCCCTCACAGCACCCTACTCTTTGCTTGTTCCTTTACCCTGCCCACACCTGGGAACTCACCTTTTCCTTAAGGCCTCCTGTTTGTTGTTTGAACTGTCTGGGTTGCATTTCCTTGCTGTGACTACCCTGATAGATAAACCCCTCTTCCAAGCTATGTTGACTCCTCTAATTTCATTTCTTAGTGACCTCAAGATTTTCTGTTATCTTACTTGTACTTCCAGTTCTGAGTTCTCTGTGTCATTAGTGGGTGGCCATGGGGAGGTCTCTGTATTTTAATTCCATCGGCCTTTGCTTTATTATCTGTTAGATCAAGGTCATAATTATCTGACCTCCTGACCTAATAGGGAAATGCCAACCATCTAAAGAAACAATCTATGTCAGAAAGTGTGTCAACTGTAAAACATGACACAAAGTGGAGCTGCTATTGCTATTTTCATTTCCCCACATTTATACCAGATGATCATATCTGCTTTCAAAAGTACTCCCCAGACTGGTTGCAGTGGTTCATGCCTGAAATCCCACCCCTTTGGGAGGCTGAGGCAAGAGGATTGCTTGAGCCCATGAGTTCAAGACCAGCTTGGGCAACAGTGAGATCATGTCTCTACAAGAATTTAAAAAATTAACTGAGTATGATGACACATGCCTATAGTTCCAGCTACTCACAAAGTTGAGGCAGAAGGATAGCCTGATCCCAGGAGGTCAAGGCTGTGGTGAGCCATGAGCATGCCGCTGTACACCAGCCTGAGCAACAGAGTGAGTCTTCGATTAAAAAAAAAAAGAAGCCATTCCTCCTGAATCCTTAGTGATGCAGCAAGGAGGTCTGTGCTTCTTAGATTTGGAAGAAAAGAGACTCTGGTCAGACCTTGAGGTTGGAAGAGAGACTATATCATGGAAGTTGTACACATGTGCCCTCAGAACAGCTCTCCCCACGGGCAAAGCGGTAGAGTGTCCTGGTCATTCACTAATTTAACAGACCTCTACTGATGGTCTTGTGTGAGCTGGTATAGGGTTATACATACCTTGTGCTTTCAGCAGCTTGGGCTGTCATAACAAAATACTTTTCTCACAGTTCTGGAAGTCCAAGACCAAGGTCCAGCATGGTCAGTTTCTGGTGAGGGCCCTCCTCCTGGATTGCAGACAGTAACCTTCTTGATGTTTCTTCATGTAGTGGAAAGATAGAGAGCTCTGGTCATTGCCTCTTCTTATAAGGGTATCAACTCCATCACGCGGGCTCTGCCCTCATGATCCCATCTAAAAGGAGTTAGCTGCCAAAGGCGCCATCTTCAAAGGTCAGCACACTGGGGATTAGGGCTTCAACACATGAATTTACAGGGACACAATTTAGCCATAGCACCTGTGGGCTGGGACCCCATCACCCGGGGAAATTGCTAAAATGCCAATTCTCATGCCCACTCAGAGATTCAGACTCAGTGCATCTTGGAGGTGAGGAGAGTGGTCAAAGATCCGATATTTTAATATATGCCCCATTCATGTCCAGTGCAGATGGTTTTTGGACCACCATGTGGGAAACACTGGAGGTGGTGACTGCTAAGGGCATGAGTCTCTGAGTTAGAGGGTCCTGTGTTTTATGTCTGATTTTGTTTATTATAAGGATGTGGGGTACAATTCAGGGTTAGGTGTACAAATGTTGATCATGCAGGTACCCTTGTTGACGCGGTGTGCCCTTCCCTCCCCTAGCAGTTTCCCTCAACTGCCAGTCCCACTTCCCTCCCCTGGCAGTTTCCCATTACTGCCAAACGCTCAAGGTCTGCTTATGAGTGAGAACATATGGTACTCTGTTCTTTGTTTCTGTGATAGATCACTGAGTATGATCGACTCCAAATCCGTCCAAGTTGCTGCGAAGTCCATATGTTTGTCCTTTATGACTGCGTGCTATTCCATTGTGTATATGTACCACATTTTTAAAATTCAGTTCAGTTTTGATGGGCAACATGGTTGGTCCCATGTTTTTGCGAATGTGAATAGAGCTGCAGCAAACATATGTGTGCAGGTATCTTTTTTATAGAATGACTTGAGTTCCTCCGGGTATATTCCCAATAGGGGGATTCCTGGTGCATATGGAAGGTCAATTTCTAGTTCTTTCAGAAACTGCCACACTGTCTTCCAAAGAGATTGCAGTAGTTTGCATTCCCACCAGCAGTGTAGAAGCATTCCTTTTTCTCTGCATCCTTGCCAGCATCTGCTGTTCTTTGTTTTATTAATGATGGCCATTCTTCCTGGGGTTAGGTGGTATCTCAGTGTGGTTTTGATTTGCATTTCTCTGATGATAAGTGAGGTTGAGCACTTTTTCATGTGTCTGTTGGCTGCCTGTATATCTTCTTTTGAGAAGTGTCTGTTCATGTCTTTTGCCCACTTTAAATAGGGGCCTGTGTTTTCATTCTGGCTCCAATACTTGCTCCTTGGGTGACCTAGCCCAGTGTGTGCTGCCTTACCTCTAAGGATCTTAGTTTGTTCATCTGTAAAATGGAGACAGTAATAGCACCTGACTTCTTACGAGGTTGCTGTGAAGGTTAGTTTTAAATAATTTTAAAAATCATTCGTCATTATTGCTTGTTCATTAATGATTAATTATTCAAGAATGCATGCAAAGTGCCTGGCAAATCTTAAACACCACCACCCTCAATCCTCAGGGCATTTTCCTGCCCTAAATATGATCTTGTAACCTCTATCTTGGTCCCCGTTTTGTGTCCGAAAGGACCCTCTGTGTTTGGGTCAAAGCGGGTTCCCCACAATGCCAAGTGAGGCGTGCTTGCTGTCCCCGGGGCGTCCACTTTTGGTAGGACACCTTTCACCCGTCTGCCATTTCTTTCCCTTGACCACAGCTCAGACTGAGTGGGACTGGGCCAGGTTTTGCCTTTCGTACTGTCGATAACAGCATGGTTGGTTTTTGCTTTCCGAATGCTCTGAAGTTCTTCTTGACGAAGCAAACGTTGTCCCCGCCTGGGACACGAGTCCAGAGGCGGGAATTGTAGCTCATCTCTCCTGGCGCCACCAGATGGCGCCGTTTCCTTGTCATTGCCCGGAGTGCCCCGCATCGCTCTGGTGCCGACCCAGGCGCCCGGCTGCTCGCGCGGAGGTCTCGCTGCAGAGCGCAGAGGCCGGGGTCAGACCATGGGGTCCCCACTTTTGGGACGCGGGCGGGACAGCCCGGTTTCTCAGCAGGAAGTCGAACATCCCTGCAGGCCTAGAGAGAATATATTCAGAGTTGACCCAAGGAAAGTGACTTTCTTTCTTTCTTTCTTTCTTTTTTTTTTTTTAGCTGGAGTCTCACTCTGTCGCCCAGACTGGAGTGCAGAGGCACACTCCTGGCCACCGCAGCCTCGACCTGCTGGGCTCCGGAGATTCTTCCGCCTCAGCCTCCCAAGTAGCCAGAACTACAGGCGCGCGCTACCACCTCCGGCTAATTTTTTTGATTTATTGTAAGATGAGGTCTCGCCAAGTTGCCCAGGCGGGTCTCGAACCCTTCGGGGTCAGGCCATCCACTCGCCTCAGCCTCCCAAGGCGCGGGATTACAGGCTGAGCTTATTTCCATCTTTGTAAATTTTGAACCAAGCCGTTGTTTGCTTGGTCTGTTTTTGGGGAACTGTGCCCTGGAGGGGGACCCAGACCTCAAACAGTTGATACTTAGGCTCTAGTTCTTTTCTCTTCCTGATCTAAATGCCCCCCTGAGCGGCTTTTCGATAGATGAAATCTCAACAAGTAGCCTCTAAACATAAATGTGAAATCATGTCCTTTGCAGCGACGTGGATAGATCACCCTTGAGTGAACTGACTCAAAGACAGAAGACCAGATGCCACGTGCTCTCACTCCGATGTGGGAACTAAACATTCACAAAGAAAGTCTGCGGGGCGGGAGCATGCCACAACACTCCAGTCTGGGTGGCACAGTGAGACTCCAACTCAAAAAAAACAAAAAACCAAAAAACAAAAACAAAGCAAACTTCACAAAGATGGAAATAATAGACACTGGGGACACCCACAAGGGGAGGGATGCGGGAGCTAGGGTTCAGAAACCACCTGTGGGGCACAGTGTTCCCTGCCTGGGGAAAGGGCCACCCAAGATCCAGTCCCCACCGCTGCACAGTATGCTCGTGTCACGAACACTCGTGTGTACCCCCTGAATCTAAAATTAAAAAAAAAAAAAATCCCATTTCCCCACAATGTTTGAATCGCCAAGAGAACTGCCCGAGACGCCAGGCACAGCCCTCTGATTTGACATGGAGAAACGATAAGAGGCCAGGGTTCGACTGTAGTCACCTCACAGGCGACTTTCCTACAACCTAGCTGATGCTGACAGAGCTGCAGGAAGTCCCCCTTCCTCAACGCACATTTCTCAGCGCTGCTGGTGGCCATCTTGGTGTGTCGTATACAGACCCAGACTACTATTGTTTGGAGCCTCCAAACCTGGCTTGTATCTCTTCTCTGTTGTGTGGACCTCCAGGCGTTTTTTTGTGCCAGGGTCACTTGCAATTCACCTCGACAGGCAGCACAGTCGTCAGCAGAGCATTGGGCATCATGTGGTGTGGCTTTGAGGCCTGGTGTCATCGTTTATATCTCCTCTGTGTTCTGGATAAGCAATTCAAACACTCTGACTCCAAGTGGCCTCATCTGTAGAATGGGACTCCTAGCAATGCCAACGTGGTAGGTGGTTGTGAAGGAGATAATATATGCGAGAGACTTAGAACAATGTCTGGCATACTTAATAGCAAACTTGATTATGTGACTTGGCCTTGTCAAACGATCCCCAGAAGGGTCCGACTCAAGGGAGAGATGGAGGAGGAAGAGACAAGAGGTCTGAGTGGCACCCTTGGAATGGATCTCAAGATAATAGAAATGGACAGAATTTAGACGAAAGCAAGAAGGGGTGAACTTCATGAGGGCATCTGGGCTGGGACCACGAGGCTGGGGCTGCCAGCTGCTCAATCTTGTCTTGGCCACTGCTGGTGAGTCCTACAAATTGACCCTGTGATGGAAAGATTTCACTAGCTTAAGGTGCAAGGACGTGTGTGTTTTCCTTACTCCTTCCCATCCCACACTCTTTGTTCTGGGCATCCCTAAATACTCATTATCCCCCACTGGGATTTTCCATGCTTCCCTTCCCCCACGCTGGCTGCTCTCTGCCTGACAATCTTCTCTTTTCTCTCTCTGGAAAGCCCCACTCACTCTCGGAGGCCCATCTCCAATTCGGCCGTGTTTTGAGGTCTCCCTCAAGCTCCCAGTGTCCACTGTTCTCTTCTCCATGGTCTTTATCCAGTCCTACCCCTCCAGGACACTAGGAGTCGGTGCCTCCTTGAATTTTGTGCCCCTTATGTCACCCTGGTCCTAGCCCTGACTGCAGGATTTTAGAATTAAATGAAATGATGTGGTAACAGCAATAACACCACTAAGTATGTTTTGCAAAAACAGAAAAAACACCCAAACATCACATATAAGTTCAGATTCTCTTTGATGGCCTTCCCCACTTAATCCGGGTCCTCGTACCATTTTTGGAATGGGAAAGGGACACCCACTGTTAGCTGTTTGGAATGCATCCTTCCAGACTCTTTGCGATGCATGTTTTTTTGTGGGCGTGTGTGGCTTGTCTGCAAAACTCTTTACATACTCCAAAACCAACATCGATTGCGTTATGTTGAGTGTTTTGTGTCCCTATCTGTCTCACTCAATAGGCTACCAGCTATCAGAGGTCACCAACAGCTTGTCATGAATCCGTTTATTCCCCAGGACCCAACACTGAGCCAGGCACACAGACTGTGTTCCGTGGGTAGTGGCCCAGCCAAGTGCGGCTGAATGTGTGCACGTGGGTGTGAGGTGGGAAGAAGGAGAAAATTGCAGAGGAAGGTTTAATTGGAGTGTCACCTCTCTTCGCCAGCTGAAATTCCCAGAGGGTGTCTCAGATCTCTACAGAAGCTGCAAGAAAGGGCAAGGTTGGAGCAAGCGGCTGAGCAGAACATTGAGTTAAGTGCCGGCATTGATCCTTGAAATGCCCCGCTCACCCAGGGAGAGAGAGAGGAGAACTTGAGAGCAACTCACTCAGAGGGGGCAGGATGGGAATCTGCAAGACCTCCCGGCCTGAGCTGCCTGTTCAGAGTCGCTTGGCCATTGAGATTCAAGGGGAGAACCAGAACCCCCCTGCCTGGTAGATGCCTGTTGAGAACAAACTGTACGAGGGCAGATCTGGAAAGCAGGAAGGACTGAGTCTCCTCTCAAAACCTGGGTAGGGGGGGTGGGGGTTGAGTGAAGTGTATTTTATTGCCTTGGTCTGGAAGGCTCTTCACAGGCGGGAAGTGCTTTCTCCAGGACGCTCTCCACAGGTGGAGAAGTCATTCTGTATTTGCAGCCTGTCTGCTCCCCTATTAATCATTTCGATTCTCTCAGCCCACGCAGATGTCATGGGCCTCTACTTGAAGACTTCATCGGGGTTTATCTTGTAGTTTTAATACATCATTTGCTGTCTGTGTGAGATCCAGGGTGTTTTACATGAGTGCCACGTCACCCTGTCCTCACCTTCCTGGAGTTCTTTGACATGTCGGTGTGACTTCTGTTCTGGCTTCCTCCCTGAAACAGGAGCCAGAAAACAGGAGCACAACTGGCCATCTCTTGAGGAGAAAGGGGAATTTCACTTACTCTGATGATCTGTACCAAAGGATGCATGTTAAAGCAGAAACATTTGTTAACATCGAATGGCACGGGCCACTGAGGAGAAGTTTGCTTTTTCGGTGATGGATGCCCCAAAATCTCCCTCCCGTTTCTGGAGTCTTTCTAGTTCATGGTATGTTCTAAGCCAGGGGGCGACCGACTACCCGTGGGCCAGCAGCCCACTTCCTGCTTTGTACATAAAGCTTTATCGGAGTAGAACCGCCACCACTTGCTTTATGTATCGTCTGTGTCAGCTTTTCCAGCTACGACAGCAGAGGTGAGTACTTGCAACCTTCTGGTCTGCAAGACCTGAGATATTTGCTATCTGCCCTTCTACAGAAAAAGGTTGCTGACTCCTGTTCTCAACATTCAACAATTATCATCAGCGGGTGATGGTGCCCTGTCTCTGGATCAGGGGTCCTCCAGTGTGTGCCGCCATTCTGAAGACAAATCTGTCAGGATCAGTAGGACCTAGGCCCTCGTGAATGTCTATGGGCACATGTATGTGTATATGAGTTTGTGACACATTCGTGTGCACCTGTTTGAGGAGAAAGGGGAATTTCACTTACTCTGATGATCTGTACCAGAGGATGCATGTTAAAGCAGAAACATTTGTTAAAATAGAATAGCATGGGCCACTGAAGAGAAGGAGAAACTCTCAAAGGGTGTACACCAAGCATGTGGACAGTGACCCTCTGGGTGGTGGGATCTTATGTTTCCTTTCTCATTATGTGTGTCTATTTCTGAGTCTTTCTGCAATTATCTAGATTATGTTGATAGCAACAACATCAATAACAACAGCAACAATGACAAAATCCTTCCTTCTTGCCTTGCCTAATTTTCCCTGTGGTTTGTGATGGTGAAGTCCTGATCCTGTAAAGAAATTGGGCAGGAGAAATGCCCCTTCCAGGTAGAAACTTAAGGAATGCCCTTTGATTCATGAGCACATGATTCCTGGTCCCCTGACACAAGGAGAATGAACAATTATAGTTATCCTTTTGGCATTAAACCAAAAGGGCATACACACACACACATACACACACACATACACACACACAATGTGTATATATATATATACACATATAGACATATATGTACATGTATGTAGATGTAATATTTTGCTGTATTCTCCCTTTTCTGAGCACTGTTTTTTCTAATTTATTTTCACTTATTGTTGTCGTTGTTTTGTAGTTTACAGATGCCAGTTGTAAGTCAATGGCTTTGGGCAATATAAGAAGACCTTGAATAAATATATTTCCAAGAGAATGCACTCATTCCTAAGTCAGAAGCCACAGAAGGCACAGGCCTGGTTTGCTTGCTCCTAAAAGATTTGCTCCTGGGAAATCCTTGGCGACTACACAGCGGCCCTTAAGTTCTCCCAGTCCCTTACTGCATGAGCCCTGCATTGGGCACAACTGAAAATGGAAAGCTAACTTCCTTACCATGCTTTCTCTCTGTTTTTTTTTTTTTAAATTTTCAAGTGCAAAGCCTTGAGGACCAGGTAACACATGCAGACTCTGGGCTTCTTCCTGCCTCCTGGGTCAGCCTGGCTGGGTGCAGAGCTGTGTCTTGTAGTTCTTAAATCAGCTGCCCATGTGCTGCCCTGGGGCACTTCTACACTCAGGGGTGGATAAGAATATTGCTCGGACGCCTCCATCTTTGCTCACTTTATGCTCAGACTTGGGTTGTGGGGCCCCAAAAGGAGTGCTGACTCCATAGTTACAGGTGATGGGCCTGGTTGTGATGAGGAACTTGATCTGACTCAGAATCTGCTTCATTAAACCCTTTGGATCTGTGGGTTGCTGAGACAAGGGGCACCTCTCTCTTGGGGCCAATGAGTAGGTTCTACTACATTTGGGCAGCTCCCACATCCCAGGACATCACTCCGCATCAGGGGGATTTACCACCGCACAGAGGCCCTGGTTGGACAGAAACACTGGCGGGGATCGGAGCCAGGACTTCCCTTCTCTCTGCATCCTGGCAAGAGTTGTAGAGGCTCAGAGTAGTGGATGTAAAAGGTTTTAAGTGAACCAAATGTCGCCTTTTTAGATGAATTAGTTCATTTTCTGATAGATGTAGTATTTTTGAGTGCCTTCTGCATGCCAGCTATAGTGACAAAAGGAAACTTTATTCCTGACCTCACGTGTTTGGGGTCCCCAGGTTTATTTTCTTATCGTACACGTTGTCAATTTGACCGCTTTCTTCTACCATCTCCCTTTTCCCTGGATTTGTTTCTGTTTATCACTCAAAACCAAGCTCCGGAATTGGGTGTCCCATCTTCGTGCTCCTGGCCTGGAGCTCCCCGCCCCACAATGTGCTCTCTTGGCTTCCTCAACATACCCTACCCTAGTTATGAGCTTTAATCATCATCTTTTCACAGAAGCTCTGTGCCAAGAATAAGAATAAGAAAAAACATAAGAATAAGAATAGGAAGAGGAGGAGGAGGAGGAGGAGGAGGAGGAGGAGGAGAGAGGGAGGGGAAGGGGAAGGAAAGAGCAGCTCTCGATTGTAGGCTCTTCACATACAAGGGGGTCCCCCCTAAAATGGAAATTTTTTTTTTGGCGGGCCGGCCCCTTGTAGTACAGGCTTTCCCTACTTGTTCTGGGAATCCATTGGCGTCAGTGTGCCAGCTAGTGTTGTTGTGAGAGACTGCATTTGGTTTCAGTGAATCTTTTTTTTGGAGATTCTTTCCACACATTTGCCCATTTCATCACGGGTGATTTGCAAGCGCACCTGCCCACACCATGCTGAGTTTTTTGTCTGTTTGTTTCTCCAGATGGAAAAAGTCCTCAAAGGGAAACATTTTGCTGATGAGGAAGAGGCGAAGCCAAAGATGACAGAAGTACTAAAAGCATCAAACATGATGAGTTCAAAAACTTTTGAGTAGGCGTATTGCATCCAATGGAGAACACTTTGAAGGTGACTGAAGTTTAACCATGTAAGAATAAGTATCCAATTTTTATCAATAAATTCCAGTTTTGGGGGGTCCCCCATCTGTGGAAGAAGCCTGTGCTAAAGTCCTTATTACTCTGTTTTACTTATGAGGAAAGCCACAGGGATATAAAACCATTTGGTCCAGGGTGATGAACAGGGGGAACTGGGGTTAGAACCATCACTACCTGATCTCTTAGGTCTCATCTTTTCCTCTGGTGCTCAACAGAGTGGGAGAGGGACCAGGAAAGTAGAAGGAGCATTAGTCAGGAAGATGCCTGTAGACATGCCCATGGGATGTGATCATGTTTCATGCCGGAAGGAGATGTAGGGCACGGTGTTGACTATATAGAGGAGTACTCAACACTGCTGCCCGCCCCATCCCCCCCCCCGGGGGTCCTGGGTGGGGGGTGCAGGATTTGGAAATTGGGAGGGGCAGGAGCAACTTCAATGAGGGAGCAATACAAACATAGAGGAATTGTTCATACATTTTAAGTTGAAATTAAAAATGTAGAATTTTTTTTAACCTGGAAATTTACCGAGAAGAAAAAAATAGTCTCGTCCTCTGATGGTGAATTCTGAGTTTGAGAGGCGGGACGAATGTTCCCTTGTGTTGGGAGCAGAGATAGAGACAGACCCAGATACCGGTGTGAGCTCTGAGGCCCTAATAAAGATCTGCTCCCCTGTTCTCCTGCCAGGACTGATGCGCTTCCATTTCCCAACTGAAAACACACTCAATTGCAACAGGTTTTTGGCAGGGGCTGGGTATTCACCAGGTTAAAGTCATTACCCTGGGAACACAAGAGTCAATAATGTAGTTGAAAGAGTTGAGCTCAACTTCTCTTGGAAGAGCTCTCCTTCGTCCTCCACCCACCTTTCCGGGAGGATTTGACTCTCTCAAGCGAAATAGTCATCTCTTTATCACACCAGGGCGCTTGTGAGGCCATTATGTGGGATTTCTGGAATGAAGCTCTTATTGGAAGCAGCTTCCTCCTCTTTCCTCCCCCTCCAGGAACTTGCGGAATGTGATTTTCCGTTTGAGAATCTAATCTACATTTGGCTGGAGCGTTTCTATTTACTGGGGACTGTGTTCTGCAGGTCTCCATTCAGCTTTCTTTAGAGAGCCCATTGCTTCTGTTGTTTTGGCTGTATAGACAGGCAGAGTTGTGAATTGAGTCGACTATCTGAAAAATGTAGGCTCCAAAGATTTCAGCTCAGTATGTCCAGAAAACAGAGCCAATGAGAAAATATCTGAGCTGGGGGCTTGCAACCACCTTAATCAACCTCCCTCTCCTGTTACAGATGGGGATACTGAGGCCCAGAGAGAGGCAGGCACTTGATCAGCATCTCACAGAAAACGGCTTTAAGTTTCTATATTAGAAGCTTGGCCTCTACTTCCTAGATTGTTCCTGGTACCTTCCAAGATTCCCTGTATCACTCTTGCAGATATTTTCCTGGCAGAGCTGAGCCTGGTGTGTGGGACTACAGGGTACAAGTATTCTCGGGAGTATTTTCCCTTTTTTGTGAGAGAGAGTAGCATGGAATGGAGCAAACCAGGCCAGACACCGGGCCCCAGGTACATTACAAGAGGGTGTGTGAAGGAGCCTGGAATTTGGAACCAGGGCAAACTTGGGTGTGAGCAAAACCCAGTGACCCAGGATGGTGAAGCTGGGGCCAAATCACTTCTCTTTTCTGACATTTTGGTTTCCTTGTCAGTACCTTGATCCTAATGATGCCTTCCTGGTATAAATGAGATTTGGAAATGCTTTGGATACACATTGATTGGTTCTCTTCCTCCTCCTTTTCCTTAGATATAGTCTTATCTTCTTAACTATGTCCAATTTTGAGATTCCTGAAACCTTGGGGATATCATAGGGCAGAGAAGAGGGGAAAGGGAATATTTGTTGAGTGTCTATTTTGTTCTAGGTGATATGCTTCCAGAATCATTTTGCAATTATCCCTGGGACATTCTTCACAGGAGAAGAAAGGAGTGGTAAAATCTTTCTCTGACAGCTCTTATGTCTGACCAATCATGTACATACATGGAGTCCATGGGAATGTTAAAACAGGCCTTGAAGTTAGTTCCAATGATATATTCCAACCCAAACCAAATCAGAGATGAGAAAGACAAAAGAGTGACTGCTTAGTTGGTTTGTCTCATCCCTCCACTTGAATTTGAAGAGACTTGGGCCTCCTCATGTGCTTTACCTCCCTTATTCATGTCCACCTGCCCCCAAAATTTAGCTCAGTCTTTGGCATGAGCCGTGGGGTGTTCAGTTTGGGAGGAGTATGCCAAGATCAACCTCCCCTTAGCACAATTCATGTGAGTGCTCATGTCCAAAGAACCTTTCTCTTTCTTGAGCTGCAATGCCAAACATTAGGATGGGGAGAGAAGGGAGAGAAAATAAAACTGTCACCCATATTCCATGTCCCTATACATGGCCTCATTTAGAACCCAGGAGAGAGATATACAAATGAAGAAAGTGAGGTTCACACAACATGCTTGAGGTCACAGGGTTAGCAGAGTTGGATTTTGAGTGTGTGTGTGTGTGTGTGTGTGTGTGTGTGTTTTTTCTGATTTCAAAGGCTGAATATTGGTCTTACCAACTCAGACTTAGCTTTGACTTTCCTTAGGCCTATGTTTGAATGTCATAATGCCATTTTGAACAAGCCAAGTTTGCACTTGGAAAATCAAATATAGAAAGAAGTCCTGTTTTCTTTGGATCTTTGTGTCGGTCTGCTTGGATTGCCATAACAAAATACTGTAGAGGAGGTGGCTTAAACATCAGAAATGTATTTTCTCATAGTTCTAGAGACTGGAAAGTCCAACATTAAGGTTCCAGTAAGGTTCAGTTTCTGGTGAGGGTTTTCTTCCCAGCTTGTAGATGGCTAACTTCTTACTATGTCCTCACTGGTCAAAAAGAGAGAGGGACCTCTGGTGTCTCTTCCCCGTCCTATAGGGCACCAGTTCTATTGAATCAGGATTCTTCCTTTATGATCCCATTTAACCTTAATCACCCCCACAAAGGCTCTATCTCTAATACAGACACATGCGGGCGAGGGCTTCAACATATGAATTTCAGATGGCCACGCACATTCAGTCCATACAATATGTTGGTGTCAGGGTATGGACAGGGTGAGGGTGGCTAGATGGAGAGGAGAGGTGCCCAGCACTGGTAATACATATATCTGAGTAAATGCAAAGAATTGCAACACACAAAAAGGTTAAGAAAGAAAAGTTTATTTAAAAGTAAATTAGAGAGAGAGAAGGGAAAAGAAGATTCACCATCCCAAGGTGAGGGAGGAGGACCAAAGCCAGGAAGCAAGGCGACAACTATAGCTCAAAGAACATATGGCCACACCAGACTCTAGCAAGGCAGTGGCCCCTGGTTGCTTGTGGTTGAGTCCTTTTAACCATTCCTCTAGTTAGGGGAAGATCATTAAAGTGATTGGGTGTGGGTCTGCTTCCACGTCATCGCGAAGGGGCAGGCAAGCGCAGGTACTAACATCAGGTGATGGACAGCAGGCAGATGGCTGGTTTAGTCACGTGATTGCTGCCATGGTGGGGCTTATCTGTGTCACAAAGGTCACAAAGGCTGATTAGGTGAACCTTCGGAGGGAGGATTTCTGCAAGAGACTTGTTAGACATTTGTAGTTCACAAATTCAGACATTTAAAACTCACAAACTCCTTGACCAAAGGTGCGGGGGTCATATAAATACTTTTATGTCTTTGGCCAGTCAAAGGGTGATCTTTGATCTTCGGTCTTGTCAAGGAACCTAAAAGTTTACTAGAGATTATTATGCTAAACCATGTATTGAAGGGTTGAGCTGTCCTGGTCTTGCATCTGAAGATTTGCCAAGGGGGATGGGATAGGCTGCTCCTTGTTCTGCAGTAGAATGTCTGAATACTTTCTAATGGTTATGCTGGGGCAAAAAGACTAAACCCTTTCACTTGGGGGTTCTTAAGGCCAATGAAGCCCAGTTACAAAAAGGGAGTGGCAGGGAGAGAATGTTGCTGAAAGCATTTTTTAGGAAAAGCAAAACGCTTATCTGAAGCACAGTTCCTTGATTTCGGTTTACCTTGGGGAACCCCAGACCCAGTGTCTTGCCCCATTTACTTCGGGCTTTGTTTTTATCCTCCTGACTTAGTTTCTCCAAAATGTAAGTAAAGCAGTTAGAACTGTGCTAGAATATGCTAAATGTATGAGAATGTTAACTATTATTATCTTCTGATCTTGTTATGGTACAATTATTAGTGCAGTTAACCAAATATTTCCAGATCTTCTTCCAATTCCTTTCCAGGAACAAAGCAGCTAGCCTGCAAACACATGTTTATTGCCACACTCTTTGCAACAGCAAAAACATGGAACCAACCCTATTGCCCATTGAAAGTGGACTGGATAAAGAAAATGTGGTACATGCACACAATGGAGTATTACATGGCCATAAAGGAGGACAAAATTATGAACTTCACAGCAACTTGGATGGATTTAGAGTCTATCATACTCAGTGATCTATCATAGAAACAAAGAACTGAGTACCACATGTTCTCACATATAAGTGGGTCTTGGACATTTATCACAGTACTAGAAAAAGGGAATCTGCAGAAGTGGGACACTACCTGGTGGGGGGGTACATAACCTTCCTAAAGGTACTGGATCCTAAACTGGGTGAAGAGAGGTCCAGATGGAGGCCCAAACTTCACCTGCTTGTAAACCATTCATGTACCCTAAGTCTGACTTGCATCCCACATCTTTACAATAAAATAAGGTTAAAAAAAAAAGCCAATGCATGGTCTAGCCACCTACTTTTTCCTTCAGTCACTTTAATTAGCAAAGCTCCAGATAGTTCTGAAGGAAGAACAATGCAAAGCAGTGTCCCCAGAGGACCAGGCATAGACATGTAGCATAAGCAAGAAACAAATCATATTGTTTTTAGCCACCAACACTCTGGGGTGATTTGTTATTGCAGCATAATCTGGCTTATTCTGACCACTCCCTGCTGGCTTATTCTGACCACTCCCTTATTCTGACCACACCCAACATTCCTTTCTGTCTACATCATGGGCCCCAAATAGTTCAGCGCCTGGGGCTTACGTGCTTCCTAGTTTGTCAGAACTATTCTAATTAGACTGCCTGCTAGTCATTGAGAACTTCTCATTATCAGATCTGGGCTTTGGACTTTGACTTCCATTATCTCATTTAAACCACATAACAACCTTAGGGAAGCAGTTGCTGTTTTCCCACTTTGCAGAAGAAGTCACCAAGAATCATAGTGGTGAAAGTATGTTATAACAAGAGACACAACTACAAAGCAAGTTAGGTCTCAAACTCAGACTTTTTCTAACTCTAAAGGCCATAGGATTCTCATGACGGTACACTACTTCTCTTTTCTTTTCAGGTGCATGCTGGCATTTAGACCTCTGCATCCGGGTCTGAGCTGTCAACTAATCAAAGACTATCAATCATCTAGTCCAGGGGGTGGCAAACCATGGCCCATAGGCCAAATCTGGCCTGCTGCCTGCATTTATGAATAAAGTTTTATTGGCACATAGCCATTCATTTCCATGTTGTCTCTGGCTGAGTTCATGCTCCAACAGCAGACTTGAGCAGTTGCAACAGAGACCATCTGGCCCACAAAGCCTAAAATATTTACTACCTGACCCTTTGCAGAAAAGGTTTGCTGACCCTGAGCTAGACTATGTTTTATTAGAAAAATTAGGAAATGGAGACTCAGAGAAGTAAGAGTGCATTAAAATAGAAAATTATTTTCATGCAAAGCTATGGATAATGACCTGTTAGTCATAACAAATCAACAGGATTTATATGAACAACCATTCTAAAATTATATAATTCTAATTTATCATTTATTTCTCTCTGCATGAAAAAGGCGACTATGTTTTTGCTTTTCTCTCTCTCTCTCTCTTTTTCTTTCTGACGGGTCTTGCTCTGTCATCCAGGCTGGAGTGCAGTGGTGCAATCACAGCTCACTGCAGTCTTAAACTCCTGAGCTCAATTGATCCTCCTGCTTCAGCCTCCCAAGTAGCTGGGACCATGCCCAGCTCATTTTATTTGTTGTAGAGATGAGCATTTCATTATGTTAACCTGTCTGGTTCAAACTCCTGGGCCTCAACAATCCTTCCACTTCAACCTGCCAAAATTCTGGGATTACAAGTGTGAGCCACTTTGCCCGGCAGTTTTTGCATTTGTAAAAAATTAACAAACTATTTTTTGGATAACCCTAATAGAGATTAATTTTAAAAAATCCACTTCTGAATTGGTTTGCAATGAATTCTTATAATATTAGTTGAGACTGTATGTCATTTACGTCCCAATCTCAGTTCATTTGACCTTATATCGTGAACATTTCCCTTATATCGTAAACATTTCCCGTGTCATTATCATCTTGCACAAATGTAATTCCGATGGTTGCATAACATTCTGCTCTATAAAAAGGCCATAATTCAATCATTATATTTTTAGTTTTTTCCCATCATATTGAACTTTTATAAATACATCTCTGTCTAGATTTCTGAATTTTTCTTGGCATAGATTCCTAGAAGTAGAATTCTTGGCCAAAGCATAGAATGTTCTAATGGTCTTGATTCATTTTATTAATTTCTTTTCAAAAGGATTGCCAATTTATATTCTGCCTTGAGGATGAGAATGTTTGTCTTAGTATCCCCTCTGAAGTATATTATTATATTCTAAGTCTTTCCTATGACAATATGTAAAATAGTATCTTATTTTTTTAATCAGCATGTTTTTATCATCATTCAAGATAATTTTTTATATGAGACGATTTGCATTTTATGTTCTGAAAATACTCCATTCTAATTATGCACTCTTTTCTGAGAATTCAAAATACTTTTAGAATTTCCCTTGATCTATTTATTAGTCAGTTTTGTTGATTAGTGCTATCATTTTCATTTGCAAATGTCTTAAAATTGGCTTAAAATGGCCCCTTCTGACTATATATAAAACCCTCAACCCCAACACATCCTGTTTCTTCACCCCACACTGAAGGTGCTTTTTGCCATCCTAGTGGTGTGTATTTCCTCACCGTAACCTGGCTTTCTTTTCTTTTCTTTTTTTTTTTTTTGAGTTGGAGTCTCACTCTGTTGCCCAGACCGGAGTGCAGTGGCCACTCCCGGCCACCGCAGCCTCGACCTGCTGGGCTCCGGCGATCCTTCCGCCTCAGCCTTCCAAGTAGCCGGAATTACAGTCATGTGCTACCACGCCTGGCTAATTTTTTGATTTATTGTAGAGATGAGGTCTCGCCTGCCCAGGCAGGTCTCACACCCACGGGCTCAGGCATTCCACTCACCTCAGCCTCCCAAAGGTGCTGGATCATAGGCCGAGCCACAGAGCCCGGCTTTAACCCTGTTTTCTCAAGCTACCCAGTTCTTTTGCAAACTACAAAGCACTGTATATGTTGATGCTGATTGCTCAACCACGACCCCGTGTGTAAACCCCACTTTAACGTCACTGTGACAGCCTCGTTGCCTTGACCTTTCATTGCTTCCATCTGGCCAATCTCGAATGGTCAATAAACCTGCCTCACATTTTAGGTGTTAGAACACTTCTGGAAAAGTCTCCAAAGTGGAATCCTTTGATGCATGCACTTGACACACGGTCACCGAGCATCTCTCACATGTCAGGCACCATCCCAAATATATGGTATATATCCATAAACAAAGACCGCTACCCTCATAGAGATTGCATTCTGTGGGAGAGATGACGGTCATCAAAACACATAATAAGTGAGTAAATTAGTCCTAAGTCCAGTGGAAATAGAAAAATAGAGCAAAGGAGATCAGAGGTGGGAGGGTGGTTGCAGTGTTATATGACCCAGTTAGGTTAGCTTTCAGGGAAAGAATGAGATTTGAGCAAAAGCTTAAAGCAGATAAGGGGGCTAGCTGTGTGATATCTAGACACAGAAAACAACCCTATACTGGCAGTAAGGTGGGGTATACTTGGTGTGTCCAAGGAAGGGCAAGGAGGCCAGAAGCCAGAGTAGAGCAAAAATGGGAAAAGATGACAGAAGATAAAGTTACAGATGTTAGAAAAGAATCCAGACCATGTAGGGCCATTCCAAGGAGTGTGAATTTTATTCTGTGTTAAACCAGAGGGATGAGGTAGGAGTAGCACAGTGTCTTGGACAGTGGAGTGGCTTGATATAATTTAGGTTTTAAAAGGACCATTCAGGTTACTACAGTGAGAAGTTTCTGTAGAGATTCAGCAAGTAGAAGTTATGCAACGACTGTGGTGCTGGTGTGGGGATGAGGGTGACTGGGTTCAGGGTGGTGGTTCAGTCATGAAGGTGGGAGATGTGATCAGATTCTAGATCTATTTTACAGGTGCATTCAGTTAGATCTGCTGCTAGATTGGCTATGAGGTCTTAGAGAAAGGGACACATTAACAAGGACTCCAAGACACACGCAGCTGGTAGAATGGGACTGTCATCCATTGAGGTGGAGAAGATTATGGGAGTAGCAGGCTTTGGGGTTAAGACTGGGGGTTGCTTTTGGACTGTGAGTGAGATGTCTAATTAGGATTCCAGATGGAGATGATGAATAAACAGGGTAGGATGGGTTTCAGGAAGGAGATTTGGGCTAGAAATGTAAAGTTGGGAGGAAACCAGGATATAGATGATATTTAAAGACATAAGAATGTATGAGATCCCAAGAGAGTGAGTGCAGCAGGAGAATGACCAGCTCCTCTACAAATTACTGTGCTCTGATATCAGTTGGACTGTGTGCAGACTACTAATTCTTTTGCTTTTCCCCTGACTTTGTAGCTCTGTGCTTTTTACTCTGGGGTCTGACTCCTGCCAAGAGTTACATGAAAGATATGATGCTGGATGCTCTGTATCTTTCTGAATCTCATATATCACTGGAAAAACTCAGAAAAAATGTTCATATTAAAAATATATTTTATAGAGAAGCAAGTCAATAAATTAAACACATTTTTTAAAAAATATGATTTTTCTAGGATTCTTCCTGTCTCTCTAAGTTGGCCATATCTTGCAGGTATACGTTCCCCAGGTTAGGAGTACTAAGGTGGAAAATTAGAAACATGACTTCATCCTTTTCCCATAGCAGAAGGAAACCATGGTTAACACCCTCATTCTTCATCTCACTTGGTTATAGGGACACTGAATTGTTTCTCAAGATAAGCCTTTCTCCCTTATGAAAGTTTCAAAAGTATGCAATTTAGACTCTGAAAGAGTATTCCAAGGAAAAGATTATCATGGTGTGGCCCATGGCAGCACCCTTATACTAAATGTGTGGTCTCTTATGGCAATGACTCTTTAATCAGCACTCTGTGGATGTACCCCTTTGGGATCCATTTGTTAAAAATTACAGTTTTGGGACTTTGTAGTTCATATAACTTGACTTGTCTTCACAATTTTTACCATTACATATACATTAACATTTTAGCTCCTCATGCAGGATACTGATCAGCAAAATCGGAGGTGAGAGGTGAAGCCAAAGGATCCAGGAAGCAGTGGATCCAACTTAGAAGAGTAATAAAGTCCTGTGATGTACCTGAGCTATGTTACTATCACATAATTTGCTTAGATTAAAACATAAAGATGGAAGGCTCCAGAAAAAAGCTGTTTTTTTGAGGAAAAGTCTTTAATACATTCTTGAAACACTAGCAAAACATAAGCATTTGAAAAAGACAAATAGTTGGAGGATAATAAAAAGGCAACTTTAAACTCCATGGAAAACAAAAAGCTATACAGGCAAAGCAATGTTATCCTTGCTCTCTACTTAGCTTGATTAGTCGCTCTCACAAAGGATGCTTTATCACAGGCAAGACTCTTTTAGAGCAATGTGTGTTCCTAGGGTAAAATGACATTTATTGAGCATCCACTATGTGCCAGTACCTTCTTAAAAATAATAACCTTTTATAAAATACTCACAATTTCCCTGTGGAGTAACTATTATAATCCCTATTTTACAGTGGTAGAAACTCAAATATAGAGAAGACAAGAAACTATTCTCAAATCATGCAGCTGCTTAGTATCATATCTGGTGTCAAACCCCATCAACCTGCTTTGAAAACCTGGTGATCTCTTTCACCCATGCTGTGCTCTCTCTCAATGTTTTGACAGAATACTTACAGAAAAATGACTGTCAACCACTTAAATACTATAAGTGCAATCAGTATTTTAATCATAAATATTGATTAACAGTAATAGAAATCCAAACTACAGCTATCCAAAGTTGAAGCACAATTCACAACTCTGGCTGGTACATATTGATGAATAATTGACCAGAGGGATTCTGGGCAAGATGGTGACAGAACAGGTTGGACTGAGAGTCTCCGCAAAAGTGAGTGTCCGTAAAGACTCTCTGCATGAGTGGGTGTGTGTTGGTGGATGAGTGAAAGTCTGTCTGAGGGGATACTCGTGTTCATGCATCTAGGGTTCTCTGCTGGAGGTGACTACAGCCCACTACTGCCCTAAGACTGGAGACCCAGGTGTGCAGGATTGTCTGCCATTCTCAGGGCTCTCTTGAGAGAAGGCAGCAGAGAATGGCTACCCCTCGCCCCCTGGCACCTGGCCCACCCCATCACCTGTAGTAGCAGACTGGGCACAAGCAGGAGGAGGCAGGTTGTGGAAACCTGAAATAAAGCTCCAACACTGGTGATAAGAAGCCAATGGGGTCCCATCTGCTCAGTCTTGGGACTGGGCAGAGACCTGCATTGCCCCACCCAGCTCTACCCAGCCTCCATCTTGGGACCCAGAGGTTATCTTATCATCAGACTCGGAGAGACAGATGCCCCTCCCCCATGCTGGAACAGGCACAGATGTATCAGAACTGAGTGGGAGACTTGACAGTAGCAGCAGCAAGAAGGGTGAGTCTGGATCTGATTCACCCTCCTCCCACAGTAGTCCATGGGGCACACTGAGTAGTACACAATGAGAGTAACCCTATCAGCCTATGCTGAGAGTGGAGGAGAGGGGCTGGAGACCAGAGCTGCTCCCTAAGACAGAGGCCTGAAAGGAACCTAGAGCCACACAGATGGCCACAGAGAGATTTTTTTTTTCTTGTTTTTTTTTTTAGTTTTAGCTTTTTTCTCTTTCTTTCTTTCTTTCTTTCTTTCTTTCTTTCTTTCTTTCTTTCTTTCTTTCTTTCTTTCTTTCTTTCTGTTTTTGTTTAAATTTTTGTACTTGCTCTGTTTCTGTTATTTTAATGTTGTTTTCTTTAAATTTTCTGTTTATGTATGGATATTTTTGAGAGAGAGTACACCAGCGGGGGGTGGGGGGGAGGGTTGTTTGTTTGTACAATTGTATGTTTTAGTCTTTTCTGCATTTTCTGTCTTTCTTTGTCTCTCTGTTTATTTGTTAATTGGTATGCCTGTCTGTTTTCCCTCTTCTTCTCTCTCTCCACCTCCCTTTCATCTTCCTCTTTCCTTTTTCCATTCTTTTCCTTTTTCTTATCTTATTTTGTTTTCAGAGGACAAACAGACACCCCTAACTGCATGGACAGATTGTAAGGTAGTGGGAAGTGGACTCCAGGGGGCCCACACACCTGGTCAGCAGATACTGGACTCTGCAGATTGATTATGAATTGCAACTCCCCCTTAATTAAATCTCAAAGCTGCAAAAAGCAAATGCCTTCACCCCAAATCCAGCTTCAGAATTGAACAAAACCAGAGGATCTACATAAGGAATAATAGGAGATTGAGCAAACAGAAATAAAAGCTATTTCCTCTACCATTGAACAATAGAATTAAATAAGAGCTAAAAAAGGGGGGGAGGAAAATCTACACAAATGAAGCAAAACCAAAGAAGGAATATGTGTCTCACAGAGACCCCTAGGAGGTCAGCCACTGAGAATACGGATTTTGGAATTTAAACAATGAAGAGCCCCAGAATGACTGGTCTCAAACCACAAACCCAGATATAAAAATATTAATAGAGAGAATACATAGAAATGAAGAGAGACAAGAGGAAAGAATGAAGGAGTTGATAACTGAAATAATAGCAATAAAGAATACAGTGAATGAAGTAGTCAACAAACTGATAAGCATGAAAAGCAGAATTAATCAAGCAGAAAGAATCTCAGAGCATGAGGACCAAAATATGGAACTAGCACAAACTGTCAAAAACATAGAAAATAAGCTTAAAAGGACAGAATAAAACATCCAAAAGATGAGTGATTATTTCAAGAGACTGAACCCAAGATTAATTGAGATCTCTGAAGCAGATAAAGAGACAAAGACCATGCAGGAACAAACATTCCATGAAATTATCCAAGAAAACTTCCCTCATCTCATTAATGGCATAACCATTCAAACATAGGTTCAGAGAACCCCTGTAAGACAACAAATGAGGAGACCAAATTCTAGACACATAGTAGTTTGCCTATACAAAGTAAGTGTAAAAGAAAAAATCTTAAAGGCAGCAAGAGAGAAAGTCAGACCACATACTAGTGAAGACCAATTAGAATAGCAGCAGACTTATCTACAGAAACACTTTAGGCTAGGAGAGCTTGGGACCTAATCTTCAGAATTCTCAAAGATAAATAATTTCAACCAATAATTACCTACCCTGCTAAGCTAAGCTTCACTGGTGATGGAGAACTAAAATCCTTCCCAGACATTCAATCCCTATGAGTTTATGCCACCTCCAAACCAGCTCTACAAGAAATACTTAAGAAAGTATTACACACAGAAGAAAGGAAATAAAGAATGTAAATGTCCTTCCCAAGAATGCAAGAAAAAGATTGAAAATACACATGAAAAAAACCCCAAATCAAAAGAAAGACCACAAACACACAGCAACAGCAACAACAAACCATATAAGAACCTCATGACAAGAATTAACTCTCCCATCTCTATAATTAGCCTGAATGTGAATGGACTAAATGCACCACTGAAAAGACATAGAATGGCAAATGGATAAAATA
>NW_007256045.1:477077-516872 GCF_000164805.1 Carlito syrichta
AAACATATATGCACCCAACATAGGAGCACTAACTTTCATAAAGCAGCTTCTAGGTAAACTAAAACAAGATATTGACTCTAACACTATCATAGCTGGGGACTTAAATACCGCACTAACAGCCCTAGACAGATCATCAAGACAAAAAGTTAACAAAGAGATCTGAAACTTCAATGTGACGCTTGACCAAATGGATTTAATTGATACTACAGACCACTTCACCCAACAAAAATGGAATATGCATTCTATTCATCACCACATAGAACCACATCCGTGGCCCTAAATCAAGCATAAACAAATTCCATAAGATTGAAATTCTTCCATGCACCTTCTCCGACCACAGTGGAATAAAAATAAATATCAATATCAACAAAGTTCCCCCCAGATCCACAAAGACATGGACACTAAACAGCGTGATGCTAAACAACTCCTGGGTCAACATGGAAATCAAAACAGAGATTAGCCAGGTTCAGTGGCTCAGCCTATAATCCCAGTGCTTTGGGAGGCCGAGGTGAGTGGATTACCTGAGCCCGCGGGTTCGAGACCCACCTGGGAAACTTAGCGAGACCTCATCTCTACAATAATAATAATAATAAAAAATCAGCCGGGTGTGGTAGTGTGTGCCTGTAATTCCGGCTACTCGGAAGACTGAGGCGGAAGGATCATCGGAGCCCGCTGGGTCGAGGTTGTGGTGGCCGGGAGCGTGCCAGTGCACTCCAGTCCAGGCGACAGAGTGAGACTCCAACTCAAAAAAAAAAACCCCACCGAAAACAAAAAACCCCCAGAGATTAAAAGATACCTGGCAACAAATGAAAATGAAGAAACATCTTACCAAATTCTCTGGGATGCCATGAAAACAGTACTAAGAGGGGAAATCATATCTCTACAAACACACATAAAGAAAATGGAAAGATCACAAGTTAACAGCCTAACAAATCACCTAAGGAAGGTGGAGAAGCAAGACCACCAAAACCCTAACTTTAGCAGAAGAATCCATATCACCGAAATAAAAACCTAAAATCGGGACATAGAAGACAAAAATATAGTACAAAAAAACCATTGAAACCCAAAGCTGGTTATTTTTTGATAAGATAAACAAGAGTGATGGACCCCTAGCTAGTCTGACCAAGAAAAAGAGAGAAAAAGTCCAACTAATCAGAAATGTAAAAGATGAAGTCACAACTGACCCTGAAGAAATACAAGAGATTATCAGAGATTACTATGTACACTTGTATAGAAACAAACTCAAAAACCTAAATGAAATAGAGGATTTTCTTATATCACACAACCTCCCCAGTTGAAACAAGAAGAAACTGAGACCCTAAACAGACCAATAATAACCCAGGAAATCAACTATGTCACAAGAAAACTACCTACAAAAAAAAAAAAATGCCCTGAGCCAGATGACTTTCCAGCAGAATTCTACAAAACATACAAGGATGAGCTGATATCAATCCTATTGAAAGTATTCCAGTAATCGAAGATGGAACTCTCCCAAAATCATTTTATGAAGCTAGCATCACATTGGTAGCCAAACAGGGTAAAGATCCAACAAAGAAAGAGAAATATAGGCCAATATCCTTGATGGACATAGATGCTAAATTTCTTAACATGATTCTTAACCAAGTAGGCTTTATCCCCAGGATGCAGGGCTGGTTCACCATCTGCAACCATAAATGTAATTAAATACATCGATAGATGTAAAGACAAAAACTATACAATTACACCATTAGACACTGAAAAAGCTTTTAATAAAATCCAGCAACCCTTCTTGATAAAAACTCTCGAACATCTAGGCATAAATGGAACATTCCTCAAAATAGTAAGAGCCATCTACAGCATCTACAAGAAACCCACAGCCAACATACTGCTAAACAGACAGAATTTGGAACCATTTCTCCTGAAAACCAAAACAAGACAAGGATGCCTAATCTTCCTGTTCAACATAGTATTGGAAGTCCTAGCTAGAGCAATCAGACAAAAGAAGGAAATCAGGGGTATCCAAATAGGAAAAAAGGAAGTTAAGTTATCCTCCTTTGCAGACGACATGTTCTATAACTAAAAAACCCAGGAGAATCTGTCAAAAACTTCCTTGCACTGATAAAGGATTTTGGTAAGTCTCAGGGTAGAAAATAAATATGCAAAAAGTCAGTTGCATTCCTATACACCAACAATAAACAAACAGAAACCCAAATAAAAAGCACAATTATATTCACAATAGCCACACACATAAAAAATGAAATACCTTGGCATCTTCCTAACCAGAGAAGTCGAAGAACTTTATAACGAAAACTATAAAACACTTCTCAAAGAAATCAAAGGTGACACAAATGGAAAAATATTTCATGCTCATGGATAGGAAGAATCAACATTGTTAATATGTCCATCCTACCAAAAGTAATCTACAGATTTAATACAATACCCATTAAATTACCAGCAGCATTCTTCTCAGACCTAGAAATGACAATACAGGAATTCATATGGAAACATAAACTACCACAAATAGCCAAAGCAACCTTTAGCAAAACAAAACAAGCAAACAAACAAAGAACAAAGCGGGAGGCATCACACTCCCAGGCTTTATGCTTTATTATAAAACTGCAATAATCAAAACAGCCTGGTATTGGTACAAGAACAAGCATGTACACTAATGGAACAGGATAGGATAGAGATTCCAGGAGCAAAGCCTCAATTTCTCAACCAACTCATCTTTGACAAATCCTCCACCATTAACCACTTGGGAGAGGAGAACCTAAGTAAGTGGTACTAGGAAAACTGGCTGACCACACGCAGAAGATTAAAGCAAGACCCCCTACCCATCACCATACAACAAAAATCAACTCTAAATGGATAAAAGACCTAAATGTAAAACCTCAAACTATAAGAACCTTAGAAAACACAGGAGACACGTTTATGGAAATCGGAACTGGCAACCAATTCCTGATCAAACCCCAAGTGCCCATGCCATAAGAGATAAGATAGACAAGTGGGACCTCATCAAGCTGACAACCTTCTAAAAAGCCAAAGAAACCACTGAGAGAGCGGGAAGACAGCCCACAGACTGGGAAAAAAATATTTACCAACTGTATATCTGACAGAAGCCTAACATCTAGGATCTACAAGGAACTCAAATGTGCCAAAAAGAACCAGACAAACAGCCCCATTACAAAGTGTGCAAAAGATACGAATAGACACTTCTTCAAAAAAAGACATACGAGCAGCCAACAGGTACATGAAAAAATGTTCAGCCTTAATAGTCATCAAAGAGATGCAGATTAAAACCACACTGAGATGACTCCAGTCATCAATAGCCCCCCAAAACAACAGATGTTGGAGAGGATGCATTGAAAAGGGAACACTTCTACACTGTTGGTGGGAGTGTAAACTAGTACAGTCTCTATGGAAAACAGTGTGTCGATTCCTAAAAGATCTACAAATTGACCTCCCATACAACTCCACAATCCCCCTACTGGGACTATACCTGGAGGAACTCAAATCACTCTATGAAAATGATACCTGCACATGCATGTTTATTGCAACATTATTTGCAATAGCAAAAACATGGAACCAATCGTGCTGCCCATTGAAAGAGGACTGGGGTACAAAAAAATATGGTGCATATACATGATCGAATATACACAGCCATAAAGAAGGACAAAATTATGAACTTTGCAGCAACTTGGTTGGACTTAAAAACTATAATACTGAATGATTTATTACAGAAACAAAAAACTGAGTATTATATGCTCTCATTCATAAGCGGACCTTAAACGACTATCATAAGAATGTAAGAAAGGGATTGGCAGTAGTGGGAAGTGGCCAGGGGAGGTCGTGAGCAAGAGTGGCAGTAGTGGGAAACTGCCAGGGGAGTAGGGAGCACACCACATCAACAAGGGTACCTGCATAATGAACATGTGTATACCTAACCCTGAATGGTATCCCACATATTTAAATTAAAAATTTATATATATATATATAAATAAATATATAATAATTAGCCAATGACTCTCCCATAGGAACATTGAAGATGGCATTTATTACAGTCCTTTAATTAGTGGTTCTCAATTGGGGACAATTTTACCCTAACAGGACAATGACTGGAGGAATACTTAGTGGGTAGAGACCAGGAATATGTTAAATGTCATGCAATGTACAAGATGGCCCCCACCTCCACCCAGACAAATGACTATCTAGCCCAGATCAGTAAAGCTAAGGTTGAGAAATCCTCCCCTTAAGTCAAGAGTATATGCAGAAAAAGGCAACAGATGTAACTTGATTATTGTGTGAATTATTTCTCTTTTATTTTTTTCCAAAAGATAAGGGAATTTTTTGAATGAATATTTGTTTTCTGACATTATTTAGCAATGTTTTGATATAAAGGTGAGAAGTATCCATTTATAATATAAAGCAAATACCTACTGATCTCCCGTGAAGGTTCAGGTATTTATACAGTGTGTTGATTTTGTATTGATAAGAGGTGTGTGTATCCTCAATATATGGCAGGTTGTGTGTACATACACGCTATTGGTGTCTGTGTGCCTGCATCTGTGTATGTACATGTGTGCATGTATGCTCTTGTTGGTTGTGATGGAAAGTATAAATCTGATTTTGGAAAAAGATGCTACTTCCAACCTTAAGCCTTCACTTCTTCCCATTAAGATTTCCCTTGCAACTTGGCCTCTTTTAAACTCCCATCTCGTGCATTCTCTCTTCTAATCTAATACCTCCGCGTACATATCTAAACATGATCAGTGACAGTTTTCGCTGCGGGGTGAGGCTTTTACTGACAAGGCCAGTGAGTGCTGATTTGAGACCAGCCATTGTGAGTGACTTCAGCTGTCTCTTCAAGTGACATCCAGCTCCTTGAGAAAGGAGCGATGACGAAAGTTCTTTGGACAGAAAACTTTCGCTGACAAGAAGGTGACAGGTCCTTGCACAGCTGGTCTCTGATATGCCTTGGAAGGGGCCCACAGAGTGACTAATTTGAGCCTTGCAGTAGCTGGGAGGAAGCAGAGGGCCCATGCATTCTCAGAGCTTGGAGAAGTTTGTAAGATAGTCGGGCAGTGGACGCGAGCTGGAGGAAAGCTTTGTTTGTGGGCAGCAGGCCGGGAAGCCTCGTCTGTTTAGAGCATGAGAACATTGAAAATATTCGTGGTGAGTCAATATTTTGCCCTCCCAGAGTCCATTCTCGACCTGGCTTTTCCTTTAGCAAGCCATGCCATCTTTACTCTCATTTGGTGGGGACCAACTCAGGCCTCCTGGTTCCGGGCTTCGGCCAATCAACATACCCACTCCCTTAATCACAGAGATTGGTTCAGGGAAGCGCATGTGACCCACGATGATCCAATGAGACTAAATTCTTGACTTTTGCTATAATTATTGGGAAAGAGATGTCCTTTTTCCTTTCAGTCATCAAGACCTGGATGTAAATGTGACAATTCTGGGAACCACCATGTGGAACAAGTTAGTTGGAGAGTGAACCAAATAGAACAGCAGAATAGCTGAGAAATGGGGGAAAAAAGACATTCCAGTACTCATGGAATTATTTGAGCCTTGAACCAGCTGTGTCCGAAGATCCCTGTATCCTAGACTTTTCCATTACACAAATGGAATACATTCTTGTTTTCCCTATAGCTGAATTTTTTTCTTTTATTATATTTTACTATAAAGATGTGGGGTGCAAGTCTGGATTAGGTCCATATGTAATATATGGGGTGGTGAAGTTTGGACCTCCAATTGGTCCTCATTTTTCTTGGTTTAGGGTCAAGTACGCTTTGTGTTGTTACATAACCCCCCTTCCTCCCTCCCCTGGCAGTGTCCTGTCACTGCCAATTCCTCTTCTGTCTTATTGTGATTAATATTCAGGCCCCACTTATGAGTGAGAATATGTGGTATTCAGCTCTTCGTTTCTGTGATAGATCACTAAGAATGATTGTCTCCAATTCCATCCAATTTGTTGAGAAGTTCATGATTTTGTCCTTTAAAATTTTTTTTTAATTTTGTCTTTCTTTATGGTTGTGTAATATTCCATCATATGTATGTGCTAGTTATTCTACAAAAAAAACCTATAGCTGATTTAAATTGAATTTTCAGCAATGAGTCCTTATCAATACAAATGGCTGCTATTTTTTATTGCCTGCCATGTGCAGGGTCCTATATACCCACTAGGCCATCTATCCTCATACAACTCTGTAAGACAGGCACTTCTCATGTCCCCATTTTAGGCCGAGAAAATCTCAGAGAGATTAGGTGCACCTAAAGGTGGCACCAAAAAGCAAAATCGGTGTTATGAGCATTACAGGTCCATTTTCTATGGAAAGAGGGTGAAACATTATGGGTTTTGAAGCCAGACCATCCAGCTTTGAATCTTTTTGTTTTTTTGTGAGTCAGAGTCTTACTCTGTTGCCCAGGCAGGAGTGCAGTGGCACATTCACAGCTACCACAGCCTGGACCTGCTTGACTGAGGCAATCCTCAACCTTCCAAGTAGCTAGGACTACAGGTGTGTACTACCATACTCTGCTAATTTTTTGATTTGTTGTGAAGATGAGATCTTGTCATGTTGCCCAGGTGGTCTGGAACTCCTGGGCTCAGACAATCCCCTTGCTTCAGCCTCCCAATATGCTGAAATTATAGGTGTGAACCATTGTACCCAACCCTGAGTCTTTTTCTTAACATCTCACCTATGTGCCATTTATAGTAATCTTCATTTTCCTATACCTTGGTTTTCTCTGCTGCATGATGAAGATCATAAATAATTGTATCTACCTCAGAGTAGTTGTGAGGATTTGGTAAGCTATTGCATATAAAATACTTAGAACATAATAAAACACTCAGCACTTATTAAGTATTATTATTTTTTGGTGACCAGGAGATGGCTGGGGTGGTTGTTTTGGGGTCAAGACCTAGAATGTGCTCTCTTAGAAAGCCTACCCCAAGATCCCTGAACACTTATGTGGATTGACTAGACCTAAAATCAAATACC
Source organism: Carlito syrichta (assembly GCF_000164805.1). Classification (NCBI taxonomy): domain Eukaryota; kingdom Metazoa; phylum Chordata; class Mammalia; order Primates; family Tarsiidae; genus Carlito; species Carlito syrichta. Next base: position 484,058 of record NW_007256045.1, read on the forward strand.
CCATTGATATGGGAAAGTCTTAAGAATAGTGGGTGTTTTAACTATGTAACACATCATGCTTCATTTATTCGTGTTTATGGAGTGAATACTCAGTGCCAGATGTTGAGTTGGATCCAGACACAAATAGATCAGAATCTTTCCTTCAAGAAGAGAAGAAATGAAAGCACACATAATGTTAGTAGAATGGGGAAAGTGCTGTGTACTGTAAGACAGATGAAATAAAGTTCTGTGGCGACTGGGGGGAGAGGGGGAGAGGATTCTAAAAGAAAGAACAAAATCAAAGGTTTTAGGAAACAGATGTTGCACAGGTGAGATTTTGATGTGTAGAGTGAGGATATTATAGGAGAGAAAAAAGCATGAACCAAGCCGCCGGGAAGGATGAGTCCTCCCTCTGTGCCCTCTCCGTGGGTGAGGGACTTGCCTACAACTCACTGCCTCAATAGTATGAACAGACTCTTCATTGATAGTGATAAGCCCAGTATGAAGGTCATTCTGGTAGGATTAGGAGATCATTAGAGTTCACTTAGAGATTACTGCATTTTATGGTCTATTCATCAGCTCATCTAGGCTTCACACAAAGCTTATCCAAGCTAGCCTGGCCTGATGTAAAGGAGCAGAAAGCTAGCTATATGTACTGACTTCTCCTCCCTTTATCAATATCCCTTTACTTTTTTTAATCAATATTTTTTATTATGATGTTGTGGGGTACAGTTAAGTGTTAGGTGTACAATTACGTTTCATTCAGGCACCCTGTTGATAAGAGGTGTTTCCCTGTCCCCAGACAGATATATTTGCTACTGTTAATCCCATCTCCCTCCACCCCCCATAGTTTCCCAGTACCGTCAGTCATTTTCTTATAGTATTACATTGGATGTTCAAGGTCCATTTTATGAGTGAGAACATGTGATGCTCTGATCTTTGTTTCTGTGAGAGGTCACTCAGTATTATAGACTCTAGTTCCATCCAAGGTTGCTGCGCAATTCATGATTTTGTTGTTTTTTATGGCTGCATAGTATTCCATCATGTATATGTACCTCATTTTTTTAATCCAATCCTCTTTTGATGGGCAGCATGGTTACTTCCAGGTTCTTGCTATTGTGAACAACACTGTGAGAAACATATGTGTGCAGGTATCTTTTTTATAGAGTGATTTGAGTTCTTCAGGATATATTCCCAGTAGGGGGATTGCGGGGTCATATGGGAGGTTGATATTTAGAGCTTTTAGGAGTCGCCACGCTGCTTTCCACAGAGGTTGCACTAGTTTACACTCCCACCAACAGTGTAGAAGTGTTCCCTTTTCTCCACACCCTCTCCAGCAGCTATTTTTTGAGTTGTTGATAATTGCCATTCTGACTGGAGTTAGGTGGTATCTTAGTGTAGTTTTGATTTGCATCTCCCTGATGATTAGTGAGGTTGAACATTCCTTCATGTGTCTGTTGGCTGCTCAGATGTCTTCCTTTGTGAAGTGTCTGTTCATATCTTTCGCCCAATTTATAATGGGGTTGTTTGTTTTTTTCTTTTCAGCACGTTTGAGTTCCTTGTAGATCCAGGATGTTAAGCCTTTGTCACTCCTGGTGTTGGCAAGTACTTTTTCCCTGTCTGTAGGCTGTCTCCCTGCTCTCTTGATGGTTTCTTTGGCTTTGCAGAAGCTTGTCAGTTTAATAAGGTCCCACTTGTCTATCTTCTCTCTTATGACCTATGGGTTTCGGGTTTTGTTCAGGAATTGGATGCCAGTTCCAATTTCCATGAGGGTATGTCCTTCATTTTCTAAGGTTCTTATGGTTTGAGGTTTTACATTTAGGTCTCTGATCTATTTGGAGTTAACCTTTGTGCATGGGGATAGATAGGGGTCCTGCTTCTGTCTTCTGCATGTGGTCAGCCAGTTTTCCCAGCACCATTTACTGAATAGATTCTCCTCTCCCCAGTGGTAGGTAGTGGAGGCTTTGTCAAAGATGAGTTGGTTGAGAAGTTGGTATTGGTATAGGAACAGGCATATAGATCAATGGAATAGAATTGAGATTCTAGAAGCAAAATATCCCTTTACTTTTTACAGGAGCCCTTGCATTCTAACAATCTTTGGCACACCTGTATGGTGTTCCATTCCTTTTCTGTTCTTTCTCAGTAGAATTAGAAAATTATCTTCACTGGTTCACTTATGTTACTTCCTAGTATTATTTTCTCTTCCTAGGATGCAATACTGGCTGTATTTGTTCATCCTCCATTCTCACTACCTCCCCTCCCTACCACTGAGGCCTCATCATTTCCTCTTCTTTGATCTCTTCCTGGACTAGATTTTGAGGGATAAATAGTGTTTCACCAGGATAGAAAAATAATTAGGAACATTCTGCATTGTCCAATACATTAACACCAGTCACCTGGGGCTACGTAAATAGCCATATAACGCATGGCTATTTTGAAATGAGCCAAATACACATGAGATTTTAAAGACTTTGTAACACACACACACACACACACGCACACACACACACACACACAAGAATTTAAAAGTGTCTGCTTGATAACACTTTTATGTTGGTTAGATGTTGAAATGATAGTATTTGGGGTATATTGAGTTAACAAAAATATTAATTAAAATTGATTTCCCTTGTTTATTTTTTAAAAATGTGACTATTAGAAAATTTGCAGTTACATGTGGTGCTTGTATCTGTGTCTCATTTTAGTTGTGTTTCTATTGGACAACACTGCTCCAGGCAAAATAAATAGCATGCAAAGGACCGGGGGCCAGCAAAACACGAGTGAGTGCAGGAAACTGGCTGCTTCAGGTGGAGTGTGGGGGCTTCAATTTGAGGGGTGGGGAGAAACAAGAAATGTGACTGAAAAGATAGACCCAGATCAAACCATCTGGGAAAACTTGAACGAAATCCTGATAGCGTTCTGAAGCGCTGAAGAGTTCATTTTAGGGGCGGCACAGACAGGTTTATGTTACTCATTTTGGGGTGGTTAGCAGGGATGAAGTCAGATTGGTAGAAGACATCGGGAGGGTGGCTGTCCAGGGTGGCCTATTCATTTCTTGCGGCTTCTGTAACAAGTAACCATGAACCCTGTGGCTTGGTAAACAACAGAAATTCATTCTGTCAAGGTTCTGGAGGCCAGAAGTTCAAAATCAGGGTTTTAGTAGGGCCATGGTCTCTCTGGAGGTCCTAGGGAAAGATCCTTTTCTGCCTCTTCCAGCTTGTGGTGGCTCCTGGTGTTTCTTGGCTTGGAGCCACATCAGTCAAATTCCTGCCTCTTTCCTGACTTGGGTTTCTCCCTGTGTGTCTGTAAGTCTCAAATTCCTTGTCTGCCTTTCTTTTATAAGGGCATTCAGCATTGGATGTCGGACCAACTCTAAATCCAAGGGGATCTCATCTTGAGAACCTTAACCTAATTAACTATGTCCACAAAGACGCTTTTTCCAAATCAGTATATCATACTTACCGTTTCCAGAGTTTAGTACTTGTATGTACCTTTCTGGGGACTACAATTTAACCCACTATAGCGGGTGAGAAGAGTTCGAAGAAACATGGAGTAGTGAGGATGGAGACGAGAGAATATATTTTTAAAGTATTTGGAAGATAATTTAAATTTATGCATCAAATGATATACTGTCTGAGATTTGCTTTACAAAAATCCAAACATGGGGAGAGTGTGGGTGAGGGTATAAAGAAAACAAGCTTTCCCTGAGTCAACAAATTATTGAAGCTGGTGGGTTCACATGAGTGTCATAATGCTATCCTCTTTGCTTTTGCATGAGTTTGGAATTTTCTAAAATAGAATTATGTCAAAAGGAAAAAAATTGAGAATACTTCATTTCCTTGGGTTAACTACTTACTCATTAAATTTCAATTTTGGTTATGTGCTCTCAATGTGCCTGACTTTTGCTGAGTGTCTTGTTGATGAATTGTGGAGTAGCCACAGATTTCTTTTTAAATTATTTTTTACAGTACAACACTCTTGTATCATCTGACAAATAGGCCTAAAAATTTACTCTGTGGGAAGGCATGCACATCTGTGACAAGATTTTGTCATAGGATAAATGTGCTTTCATCACAGGCAAGCGGGAAATTCATGTCACCTTGTCCAAACCCAGAGCAGTCAAAACCTACGACTAACCAGGGTCTTGTTGGAAGGAAACAGTTTGTGTTTCTTAATCATCCTGATGTCACTTACAAGAAGTCACGAACGACAGGAATCTCCTCTTGACTCCATAAACTAACTGTCACAGGGAAAGATGAGCCTATTTAACAGCGGGAAAACGCTGAAATAGTTTAATTATCTTGCCTCCAAAGCAGACGGTTGCCATCAGGGTGGAGGAGGGGAACACAGAACCTGATGAAATATTAAATGCAGACGAGAACATGTGGGTGAACGTGATTCTGTAGTTTAATCCATGTGCTTTTCTCAAATCGTTTCTAGTTTCATTGCAAAGCATGTATAAAAATGATGTCAGAGGAATGGTTTGCTGGATTATTTAAAAGCCTGCATACACCATTTACAAGGTATGTTGTTGACAGTTAAAAATGACATATCTATTATTCATGTGGTCCCCCCGACATAGGAGAGGCTGCTTGACAAAGAGAAATGTAGATGAAAAAGGAGGAGAGTAATGGAGTTTGCAATGTAAACCTGTGCTTAAATGTGTCTCGGACTATTTCGGGAGCTCAATATTGCAATTTTCCTATGAGAGACCCTCAGCTTAGGGACATCTGAGTCTGATATAAGCACCACTTAATGACAACTCCTTGCACCCTTTAATCGTTCGTCTCAGTTTTTTTGCTATAATCTTCATTTTTTTGGTCTGCATTCTTCAGACTGAAATGGTTAGGAGCACACACCCTGGACTCAGATCCCAGTTATGACAGTGACTAAGCCTGAGACCCGAGTCTTGCAGTTTAACCCCTCAAAAGATCAGTTTCCTCTTCCTAAAAATAGAATAATTTCTAACTATTTCAAAAATTAATTGAGTGCTTAATGATAATGCATGTGACAGCCTTAGAACCAGGTTTGTCCTATATGAGTCACTTAATACATGCCAGTTATTAGTTTGAGAGTAAAGATTGACTGGGCCCCCAAAACAGTGAAAGAACACATAAACTACACCTGCTGAAGTGTGGTCTGCAAATCTATAGCAGCAGCGTCTCCGCTAAAGAGCTCGTGAGACTCTCAGGCTCTACCTTAGACCTGCTGAATGAGCACTCACATTTTAATGTGATCCCTAGGTATTTTGTACTCACCATAAAGATAAGGAGCAGTGGACACACTCCTGTTATGGAATATTGCAAGAGAGGGTTTCCCTGTTGCCATGGAGTTAGAAACACCAGTGCTAAGGACCCCACCCATTTCAGAGAGCTGTTAATAGCTGAAACTAGATGCTTTCCTAAATTTCACCCCCAATCCAGCTTTCTGAGATTCTGCAGAATTGACTCTCCCTCTCATCCCGATTAGCAGAAGCCTGGGGATGGGGATTGGTGGGGAGATTTACTAGTGTTGGAAGGTGTTGACTTGAGTACAGTGGATTTTTAAGTTTTCTCCTCATCTTCCCCAAGCCAAGTAAGGAAATGCCTTCAGGGAACACTTTTAAAGACTGAGGATGCTTCAAAGAATAAAAAATAGGTATGTCATACCTAACTGGATGATGGCTGAATTGGTGACCTTCAGGCCTAGCCTGGGAGTGGCATTTGAGTTGAGTGGGGCGTAGTGTGTCAGGTCATTCTTGGGAGATGTTGCCACCTGCCACCTGGAATATGGGAGTGTATCTGAATGTAGGGGCTAGGGGCTGAAGCATCTCCCCTAGAAATTTTTGAAGTTGGGATGTTTATGGGAAGAGTTAAGAAGATTACCCCATCCCAGGCCCTTGTGACCCTTAAGGAACACAGAAAGGGGCCTTAGCAGTTCCCCAGCTCCCTGTGAGAGCATGATTTTGGAGGAGAAGCAGGCAGTGCAAGGTGGCCTGTTTTTGAATGGGCTGGGTAGAGGCATAGGTCATTAGTGTAATTGGAGGAACAAAGCTTCTCGTATCTACAGAGTCCTCAATGATATGTGGAGTCAGAGGGAGTTTGCCACTGCCTCAGAAAAGATCCTTTGGGAGGAAATTGCCAGATTGGAAAAGGCAATAGATAACCAACAGAATCCTCTGACAGTGACAGAGAGAGACTTGTGTGTCTTCCTCACCACTGGGCAAGTCATCGTTTTTCCTCCTAGTCTTCAATGCCAGGGAGGAGGTTTTTTTTAGAGCTAGTCTTTGGGGTTCCATCCTCTCAAAGTTCTAGAAAGAGAGGAAGGGTGGAAATGAAAGCAACTCCCCTCTTGTTTTCCTGAGCTCCAGGCACAGCTGGTGATGAGGAAAGGGAGGGATATCAAAGGAGGTATGAATCTGGAGTGCTAAGAAGGTCTGGGCTTTTAAACAACTTTTCATAACTGAAAGTGACCATGATGGTTTGGAATCATCCAAAAGTTTACTAAGATAATAGAGATAGAAAATCCACAAACTGTGGTTCTGGTCAGTGACCGGAGAAAAATATAAATGCTTCTGAATTACACCTCACCGAGCTGAGAGTGCTCAGAACACAAATTCCTTTGTCTTTTAGGTATTTAACAGCTGCTTTTTTGGCTATCTGTCAGCAATCTTCTGTTTTCATTTGTGGTAACTTTCAATTTTCTCAAGGATGGATGTGAAGTCCTTGCTTGGAGCTGAGATCCCAGAGTGAGACTTGCCTGGTCCCCAGCCTACCCACCTCAGTCCTGCCTTGTCCTGTACCTGTCGTCATGTGTGTGGTGACACTCTGCTGTGTTGTCTACTTGTAAAGACTGACACAAAATAGAAAACCAAGTACTGATTTAGGCAACAGCAGAGAAACAAAACTGGAGATCTCTAAGAAAGAAATATTCAGAACCAGAAATCAGAAATATGGGAGAACACATAAAGAGGGATTTCTGTGCCGACAGTAGCTTAAGTCTGTGATATGAACATGTTGACCAGAGGTTCTATGTTGGGACAAGAGGAAGTGTTTGTTCAACAGGTTACTGTCTCTCCATCTCACAGATGTACATATTCCCTGCACTAGACTCACCTTTGGTGTTGTGATAATTTTTCAAGTATCCAAACGTTTGTCAAGTGAGAAGTGAGATTGACATTATCCCGAATGTGAACTCAAAACCAATGGGAATAAACATTTGGGCTTTAGAAGTTCTTTGGAAGAATAAGTGCTGTCTCGTGATGGATTGACTTTCTGTCATGTGAGTAATGATATTTCAGTGTTTTTAGAGCTGTAAGGGATCTATGTTCTGGCTTACATTTCCTTGTGCAGTATGCTTGATGCTATTCTTGTATGTGATAAGTCCCAAATATGACAAATAGACTGAAGTATAAGGGCAATTTCTTCAAGAGAATTATCTATAGAGTCAATGCCTAATGAACCAGAACAGAAATCTGTAATTTGTTGTCATTTTAATAATAAAAATAATAGCTAAATTTATTGAGTACTTGCTATGTGCCAGGCACTTTGCTAAGCCACTTATCCATCCATTTGTCCGTCCGTCCATCCATCCATCCATCCATCCATCCATCCATCCATCCATCCATTCATCCATCATCTATTATCTACTTATCATATTTTTTTTGAGTTGGAATCTCACTCCGTCGCCTAGGTTGGAGTACAGTGGCAAGGTCATGGCCACCCCAATGTCGACCTGCTGGGTTCCGGTGATCCTTCTGCCTCAGCCTTCCAAGTAGCTGGAACTACAGGTGTATGCTACCACACCTGGCTAATTTTTTGATTTATTGTAGAGACGAGGTCTCACCAAGTTGCCCAGGATTGGCTGGTCTTGAACCTGCAGGTTCAGGCAATCCACTCACCTTGGCCTCCCAAAGTGCTGGGATTACAGACTGAGTCACTAGACCCAGCCTACTTGTCATCTTTTTAAATTCTCAAGAGGATTCTGAGAGGTTGGTATTACTATGTCAATCTTACAGAGGCAGGATGGCTCCTGAGTTCATACATCTGATCTGCAACTTGAGTGAGAATATTCAATCCCTAAAGGGCAAATGAGTCTCTAGAACTAGGGAACTCATCAGAGCTGAGAGCACTGAAAAGAAACACAGACGCAGGGTCTCAGAGGGCAAGGTGTCATTCAGGGGAGAAGAATTCCTGTCTATGTGTCCTCAAGTTTTATGATATCCTGGGCATGCTAACCCTTCACTGAGGAAGGTTGCCTACTTTCCTATTGTTTAATTGGGCATCAATTTGGGGCTGTAAATTCATCTTATCTGTACCTTAACTAAAACTACATTAAGAAAATATAATCTGTCGCCTGTCCATAAATGGGACTATGAATATATGCATGTATTTTTTATATAAATTATAACTAATTATATAATTTAAAATACATATACATATATATGTATATATTATTTTAGGTTATCTCAGGCACTGAAACAAATGGGAAGGCAAAACTTTCTCTCCATTCTAGAATCTAGTATTTGTTGGATACCGACTAAGTGTCAATATTCTCCAGCATATAATAGAACCATAATTTATTATTAATTATTATTATATTTCTTCATTTCATTAACTTTTGGGATACAAATAGATTTTGGTTACACCGTTGTACTACATAGTAGCTAAGAAGTCTGGGCTTTAAGTGTACCTACCACCCCCACTATACACATTGTACTAGATAGGAGTTTCGTCTCTTTCCTCTTTCCCCCTTCCCTTTCGGAGTCTCCAATGCTTACTATGCCATTCTCTATGCTTTTTTAGGTCCTCGGTTTAGCTCCCACTTATAAATGAGAACATGCTAGAACCACAGCTTGAACTTAGCTCTGACCGTTTGTAGAACCGAGGCTTCTCCAGCTGAGAGAGTTGCTGTATTTTCTTTCCTTCCTTTGAAATACCCAGTAATTGAGCAATCGGATCTCTACCTTAGCCTCAAGTAGACAGGTGTACTCTTTAGTTTAGCCACAGCTAAGAAAAGTAGCTGGAACTAGAGCTGACCGGGGGCTGGGAGCCACGTCCCATGTCTGGGTGGTTTCTTCTGGTCCAGTAATTGAGGAGAACTGCTCAGCCAGCCCAGCCCCCTCCCATGCCTTTCAGCTGGATACAGAGTGATGTAAGCTGAGGTGTCTGCAGTTCTGAGGTGTACATAAATCCACAAGGATAAATCTCTGTGGTGGAGGTGCGATTCCCTTTCATCCAGTGCTTCTTGGAGGCTTGGAACATCAGCAGTCAGAATATTCGCTCACGGGGCAGTTTGAGTCCATTTCACTGAGCTGGGTTTCCAGGCTCTTGGCATATTGCAGGTGGCTACATTGAATCTGACCAGCTAGGGATGTAGCTGAGCCAGGGGTGGATCCCAGGTTGAGAGCAGTGGCTTCAGGTCTTGACTGTGAGCAAGAGCAGAGAGCCAGAGGTAAGAAGATATTCTTTATTTTGGGAAATGCTATCAAGCTTATTTTCCTTTTTTTATTTTTGTTTGCTTGTTTATTGATTTCTTTTTTCTTTTTTTTTGTGATAAGCAGCTCTCCATCCCCTATTTTTTAAGACCTAGAACCATGTCTTCAAAGTAGGTGACAGGGACATCACAACACTTTATCTTGTTTCTCTGGTAGCAGATTCATATGACAGAGTAGTTTTTGCTTTACTTGAACCCTCCTATCTTAGAAGGTACCCTAAGAATGGTCAACAGTGATTCCCAAGGAAATGGGAAAGCCACACTTCAACCCACTCCAAAGGGATTAATGTTGCCTCTGAGTTCATCCCGCATATATTTAAGGTTCAACTGTCTAGAAAAATGGGACGTATATTTTGCCAGCCCAAGAATGGTTCCTGCTTTGGGTGGGGATTCCCCTTATCTTTGTGCAGGAGAGTTTCAGTCATCACTGCCCTTTCTTGTCCAATTTCATTAACTCGAGCTTGTGTTCATCTTGTGGCAGCTTAATAACCTTTATTTGTGGAGTCCCTCAAAGAAAGCCTTGGTTATAAATCCCACGTCACAGAAATGAAGACATAAATGCCAATCTGTGTCATTGCATCCCATTTATTATTTTAATTAAAGAAAATAGATAGTGACATTTATTTGGTCACAAGTTACTTGTTAATGGCAACAAATGACAAAAAATGACTGATTTTAGGAGTGAATCTCGGAATACTTCTCAAGGATGATTCTGCTGTGCTTTCAGTGTGAGTTGGGTGCATTTTTGGAAGCTGAGGCTTCTGTTGGGTGAGACACACTTACCATGTAGGGAAGCATCCGCTTACAGAGAGGAAAAGTCAGCACTGACTGGTGAATTTAAAGTTGCCTTCCCCCCCCAGCTCTCTCTTTAGGAAAAACACTGGCTTTCTGAGATAATTATAAGTGTGTGTGTGACTTTCAAAGCAGGATAAGTATGGTTTAAGGATTCAGGGACGTGTATTAGGATTTTGATTCATGGGTAAGGCATCCCACTGCAGCACCCGTTCAGGCTGGGGAATAAGTAAACAGGAGTGATGTACAATATTCCAAAGGGCTGGTGACTTACAGGATGTTTAAATATATGTTCATTCATTGAATGTTCAAACGATCACCATGAGGAACATACTTTCATACTCTGTCGATTTATTTATGCATCATTCAGTCAACATACATGATTTGAATTAGTTGTTTTAGGGAAGAGTTTGTGGGTAAAAAACAAAACAAAACACATTGTTGTTTGGTAACCTGTGCATAGAGCCACAACCCATAAATAACATTGGTGGTGTATGAATCCATTATTCGTATGACTTCAAAACCTGTGATCTTATCAATATTCCATTTTGTTTCGGAAACAGTGTCTTCTAATGATGAGAATTAGACCATTACAGTGGAGAAGTCAAGGAGATCTGTGGCAATGAGGAGATTGTTGCTGCTAAAGTTAATTGTTCTTTGACAGAATATCTATAAAGTTGTGCTTCCTAAGGCTTTCACGCTCTCTGTATTTGTGTGGCTTGTTTCATGAGTGAACAGGCTAAAGGATATCGCTGAAAACTTAAGGCAAACTGTCTTTTTTTAAAAAAATTGTTAGCTTGCACACAGTCATAATGAGTGTGGTCTTTATTCTGATATATATTTTACTTGTATCTATTGATGGGAAGATATTAAAATATATGGAGTATATTGTTTTTACTACAGTATGTTAGTAAATGTTTTATTCTTTTAGTCCAATGACATCAAGAACAATTTTGTTCTATAGAGAGATACAGTCCATGTTTATAAGATGAGCTTAAAGATAAAGACATATGAGGAAAGAGAGAAAAACAAATGTTTCTTGAATGTGTACTTGTGTTAGCCAATTACACTAGGTACTTTAAGTGCATTCTAGCATTTAATATTCTAAGATATGTACTACTATTTCCTCAGCTTATTTTATTTTTATTACTTATTTTTATTTATTCATTTATTTTTGAGTTGGGGTCTCACTCTGTTACCCAGGTTGGAGTGCAGTGGCATGATCACAATGATCTCGGCTCACGAGGTGGTCCTTTCACCTCAGCATCCTGAGTACCTGGGACTACTGGCACATGCCACCATGCCTGGCCAATTTTTATTTTTCACAGAGGCAGGTTTCTGCTATGTTACCCAGGCTTGACTTGAACTCTTATGTGCAAGCACTCTGCCCACCTCGGCCTCCCAAATTGCTGGAATTACAGGCATGAGACACCATGGCCAGCCTATTTCTAGACTTTAAAAGTGGGAAAACTTAAGCCCAAACTCTTATGGCTATATAATCACGGGCTGTTAAATCAATTGCACACAATTGCTGTGTATTCCTAGGAAGCCTCTGATCTTGGGGCACTCACTGGCTGATCTTAAAAAAAAAAAAAAAAAAAAAAATATATATATATGTATATATATATATATATATATATAGAGAGAGAGAGAGAGAGAGAGAGAGAGAGAGAGAGAGATAATATACACATCAAAATGTATCTTAAAGGTCTGGTTCAATGAGTTTTGACAAATGCATACACCCATGTAACTGACACCCCAATCAATATATACATTAGCCTCACTCTAGAAAGTTCCCTTGTGCCCCTTCCAGTCAATCTCCATCATCCAAAGGCATCCACTTTCTTGATTTCTTCACCATAGATTCATTTTTTCTTGTTCTAGGGCTTCCTATAAATGGAATCTTCTGACACATACTCTTTTGTTTATGGTTTCATTTATTTAGCATATTGGTTTTTAGGTATATCCATTCTGTGTATCGATAGTTCATTTCTTTTTTTGCTGATGGTATGACACGGTATGAATATGCCATCATCTATTTATTTATTCACCTGTTGTTACATATTTAGTTTCTTTCCAATTTTCAGCAATTATGAATAAAGTTATTATAAACATTTTTTTACAGTTCTTCATGCAGACATCTGTTTTCTTTTCTCTTGGGTGAATAGCTAGGATTGGAATTACTGAGTCAAAGGCTAGCGATGCACTTAGCGTTGTAAGAGACTACCAAAGTGTTTACCAAAATGGTTGTAGCATTTCGAGCTCTCACCAGCAGATGTGAGAATTCTGGTTGCTTCAATGCTTTCCCAAATTTGCAGCTGACAATAAATTGAAGCTATTCTAGTGGTTGCATTTGGTACCTTGTTTCATTTTTGTTTGTATTTCTCTAATGATTAATAATGTTGGACATGTTTTTCATGTACTTATTAAGCATTTACATATCTTTCTTTATGAATAATTTCTTTTTTGCCATTTGAAAAAATTGGATCATTTGCTTGTATATTATTGACTTGTGAGAGCTTTTTATATATTCTGGATATTAGTCAATCTATTGTCAGACACATATTTCACATATGTTTTCTTCTAGTCTATGGTTTGCCTATATGTTTTCCGAATAGTATTTGTCATGATTTTCATATTGCTTAAGTCTAGCATCATTTTTTTCTCTTTTCTAATTATTATTTTCATTGTCCTATTTACCCCAAGGTTGCAATGTCTTCTAGCAGTTTTTTAGTTTGGCTTTTATGTTTAGGTCTAAGACCCATCTTGAATTTTTGTATGTGGTTTGCAGTAGAGGTTAAAATTTTGTCATATAGGAATCAAACTTTTCTAGCACCATTTGTTGAAAAGGCTCCCTTGCTCATTGGATTGCTTTGATCAAAATACCATACAATGTAAGTGTATTTCTGAAATTTATTCTGTTCCATTGATGTATATGTCCATCTTGTGCCCATACTGCACAAATCTATGTCCTTTTGCTTCCATATAAATTTCAGAATAAGATCGTCAATCTCTAAAAATAAAAACTTCTGGGATTTGTACTATGTTAGCTCTTAGGTCAATTTGTAAGAGAATTGATATCATAATAATACTGAGTCTTCCAATTCGTGGACATGACACCTCACCCCATTTATTAGAGCTTTCTTAATTTTTCTGAGCAGCGTTTTGTAGTTTTCAGAACATGAGGCTTGCATATATTTTGTTAAATTTACATCTAAGTATTTTGAATGCTATAGTACATAGTATAATTTTTAAGTTTTATGTTGCAATTTTTCATTATTCGTACATTGAAATTGATTTTTAAATACTTACCTTGTATTCTGTGATTTTGTTAATTCACTTGCTAGTTCTAGAACTTGTTTTATAGACTCTTTAAGATTTTCTATGTACAAAATAATGTCATTTGAAAACAAAGACATTTTTGCTTCTTTATAATCTCTATATCTTGTATTTCCTATTTTTGCCTTATTGTACTGACTATGACATTCTGTTAAATGGTAAAATAATGGAGCAGAAATCTCTGCTTTATTTGTCATCTTAGAGGAAAATGTACCTCTCACCTTTAAGTATGATGTTATTTGTAGTTTTTTTTTTCGAGATGCCTTTTTATCAGATTGAGAGTTTTATCTCACATTTTAGTAAAATCATGAATGGGAACTAAATTTTGTTACATGCTTTTCTGAATCTACTGACTGCAAGCATATTTTACTTTATACTGTTCATGCGGTCAATTACATTAATTGATTTTCTAATATTAAATCAGTCTTGCAGATTTGTAATAAAGATGATTTGGTCACAGTGTATATTTTTAATAAATTACTGAATTTGATTTGCAAATATTTTGTTTAGGATTTTCACATCTAATTAATGAACTATATTGGCCTGACATTTTCTTCCTTCCCTCCCTTCCTCCCTCTTTCTTTCTTTCTTTCTTTCTTTCTTTCTTTCTTTCTTTCTCTCTCTCTCTCCCCTCTCCTTCCTTCCTTCCTTCCTTCCTTCCTTCCTTCCTTCCTTCCTTCCTCTTCCATCTGTTTTTGTATGTATGGTTTTTTCTATAAGGATTAGGAAACGGTCCCCTTCTCTATTTCCTGAGTTTGTGTAAGGTTAACAATATTTACTTTTTAACTACATTATAGGATTCATAATTGAGGCTGTGTAGGCCTAGAATTTTCTTTGTGGAAAGGTTTTGAATCATGAATTTGTTTTTTTGACAGATGAAACACTATTCAGGTTTTCCATTACTTCCTGGGAATTTCTGTTAATTTATGTATTTAAAGGAATTTATACACTTTGTTTATGTGGTTAAATTGCCATAAATTTGTTCATAATAATTCCTTATCATCATTTTAATGTCTGTAGGATATGAAGTGAGTCTGCCATTCTTTATATTGGTAATTTATGTCTTTCCTTTTTTGAAATCATATTTGTTAGTAGTGCTCAATTTTATTAAAGAATAAACTTTTGGTTTGCTGATTTTTCACTACTGGTTCACTTTTTATTTCATTGATTTGCCCACTTTATTATTTTCTCCTTCTAATTGCTTGATTTAAATTTGTTCTCCTTTTTCTACCTTCTTTTAAAGCAATGAATCATTGACTTTAAATCATTTTCTCCTTTTATTTTAGAGACAGGACATCACTCTGTCACCTAGGTTGGAGAACAGTGGTGAGATATAGCTCACTGCAGCCTTGAGTTCTTGGGTTCAAGGAAAGCTGAGACTACAGGTGTGCATTACTCCAGCTAGCTAATAAAAAATTTTTTTTGTATAGTCGGGGTCTTGCTTTGTTTCCCAGGCTCATTTTGTTTTCTAATATACGTTTTTTGCAGCTATAAATTTACCTTTAAGCACTGCTATAGGTGCATCTCAAAAATTTTGATACATTGTGGTTTGCATTATCATTCAGAGAAAGATATTTTCTCATTTCCTTTTTTTTTCTTTGAACCGTGGCTTATTTGGGAACACGTTATATACTGTTCAAAGTATTTGGGTATATTTTCTAGATATCTTTTAAAGTTGATTTAATCCCATTATCTCAAACAGACTTTTATCAGTCATTATCCTCATGATACTTTGTCTTATTCTTCAGTATTTATGTCCTTACAGTTGATTGATATAGTGGATAATCCTTCAATAAGCATCTTTGTGTGTATGGATTTTTGTATTCATTGTTTTCTCAAGGCATATTGCCATAAGTGAAATATGAGAGTCAAGCGTGGATACTTTTTAAAAGTTCTGTTCATACATTGTCAAATTGTCCTTCATGTACCTGCTACTCTTGCAACATCTCAGTGATCAGGATTCAAATACCTCATGTATTATATGACTACCAGAGAGTCAACTAGAAACACCAGTACACCTATTTTCCTGAAGTTTTGCTACAAGAGTACTGTCCGAATGGAATATGATGTCCATAGTGCTGACTGATGTTATATAACATGGCTGCTTTGGGGAACATCCTAAGTTTTATAAACTTTCTAGATTCTAAGATACCTACTGGCCTCCCCCATTTTCTGTCTCTAAATATACCTCCATTTCAAACCTAGGTCTCTCTACTTTCAAACTTGCATTCAAATTCTGGACATATTCTTAATGTGATTTACACTTTTTCTAAAGGAAGAATTTCAGCCTTAAAAAATTTGAGGACCTCACAGACGGGCTTTAATGATCATTTTTTGGGCTTTATTTCTTTGGATTTACCTAGGATTTTGGACCAATGAATATACTAACAAAGCTCTTGTCAGATGGTTCTAACATTTCCTTTTCTTCTCCACATCTACACAGAAGGCTAAACCTATCCAGGGTTCTGACATCAGGCCATAGTGTTTCTTTAGTATCAACTTCTTTACAAGCTGAGTGGAATCCCTAGAGCTCTGAGATCCCATATCCCTCTGCAAGTTGAAATATATCTCTAATAGGGTCACTGCATCTATAGTAAACATCTATTCCTTCCTATTTAAGGTCTAATAATTAGTCTATGGTGCATATGTATACTGTACTGGGATTTATAATCATGACCAACAAGTCTCAAAAATGTCTGCTTAGTTTACAGGGGCCTCACCAGCTTGTGGTTATGAATAAGGGCTTATTAACCACAATAAACCATACATAGTAGTAACCTTCATCTTCAAACAGTCTTTAAGTACATACTGCTCCCACATACTAACTAACTTGATGAGTCTTACTGCTGTTTCTGCTGAATATATAATAACTGGCCCTGTAGTCGCTAAGGCCAGCCCAACTGCAAAGGGAAGATAGTTAGATTTTCCCTCTCAACTGGAAGAGTAGTGCATATTGCCATGTTTCATCTTTCACAAAATGGGGGAAAAGAAAGCTATTGTATCAGTTTGGAATTAATCAGGAAAATAGAGCTGCCACACTTATTATGGAAAACAAAAATTTCATATAGGAATCTGTCTTCCATGAATGTGGAAGAAATCTGAATGTGGTGGTCTAGAAGCCAGAAGATTGGAAACAAACTCATTAATGACTTAGGCTTTATGACTTGGGTAGATAAAGAAGCCAAAGACCCTGAGGAAGTGGAGAAGACACTTGCATCTACACTATCCTACACAGTGGGATGCTCACAGAGAGGACTGTGAAGCTAACAAGTTGACTGCCATGGTGTCCTCCCAAACAACGGTTTGCATTTTACTGTCACCTTCCAAATTCATGGGGATTTCTGTCATCGCCAAACTCCAACCTGAACTCATAAAGGGGAAGGGGAATATAGAAATGAAATTTTCAGGTTTGGAAAGAAATGATGACAGTGTCAATCTGACAACAGATGTGGCAGCATGGAGACTTTCTCCCTTTGCACATTCATGACATCTAACATACACTGAGTACCAGGTAGGAGTTCTGCACATACTCTCCTTCTCCTGTTTCAACGTTTACTGATGCTGTTTGGTTACCTTGCACAATGCTGTAGTCAGAAGCTAGGAACTCGGCTCCAATGGCCTACCCAAATCCTTAGTCTACCTTTAAGGAAGACAGAGTCTGTGTTTGCTTTGATGATCTGATGTGTGAGAAATAATATTTCCTAAATATGGTCTTTCTGTGCTATTTGGAAGTACTTTAGTCATGTTGTCTCACATTTTAGGATCAGAATTCAACATGCTTAACATGTATCATTTTACAATGCAAATACCCTTGAAACAGTGCTATGACTTTTGTGTAAATTCATCTCATTGACATTACTTAGCTTCTGCCACTAAGCTGTGATTGCTGACATAAAAGTACCCTGGTGAGAAGAATTAGAGTTAGCAAGGGCACGATGCATTTAAAGAATTGTTCACTGGATGTCTTGTCAAAAGAGTCTTCTATTTACACAGAAGACTTTTGATAGGAAGACGCCTGAACAGGGGCATCATATTTGGGAACCAGGGGCATCAAGAAAATGGTTGTCAGGCATCTAGGACCTAGAGGCAGGGATGAGAAAGTATTAAAAAAAGAGAAGGGAAAAAAGTGAATATGTCACTGATGAATGATGTTTTTCTCAAAAAATCGCCCCAGATGATCCATGCATATATGAAAAGGATCTAAAAACTCAGAAGAATGAATGTCAGTCTCTTAGATCTATCTGACATTTCTTGAATTGAACTAAGATGGTGGACAAATTTCCAAAATTGCATGAATTCTTTGGCGATTCACTGGTAGATTACAGAGTTTGGGTAGGGAGAAATCCATTGTAGGGTTTGGGTGACTCAAATACAACATCATTAAGAAAACTCCTCAGCTCAGCCCTGGTTAGCAGCATAACTCAATTCCAAGTCCTGCTGGAAAGTAGGGATAAAGTTGCAGATACCCTTTCTATCTCTTCTCTCAAGTTGAGCCATCAGGCTAAGAGTTTGCTTTGCATGGCAGCAGCCAAATAGCCCGATGTCTCAGCAGTCTCTTGGAACAGTCTGTTTTGGGAGGAAGAGCTACCTGGAAGAGCTTCCTTCCCCACTCAGAGGGTATCACCTCTGAGTGCTAACCTCATCTATCTTATCTTTCAGCTGCCTTCAGCAAAACAGTCATCATTAGTTGATTTAACATTTCAAGTCTTTCCTGGTACCATGAAATTTGCCTTTTTTTCTCACTTGTGCTCCATCTAAACAACTAATTCCAGATTTCCTTCTTGTGTTTTTAGCCAATACGTTACCTTGGAAGTTGATACAAAAAGACATGTTTCACAGACCTGTAACTATTTTTTCATGATGAAAGTTTTAAACTAAAAAGGAGTGAAAAGAGAGCTAAGGTGGGCAGCAGAGCTGCAGAAGTAAGCTTTGCAAGATAGACTTGGGACAGAGACAGTAGGAGCCAAAGAGAACTACTCTTTGCATTTTCAATGGTACCCCCTTGTATGAAAACGGGAAGAGGCTTAGACTGGAGCTGAGGGGAGTGAAGGAATGCAGAATATTAGAAAGGGAACAGGCTATGTTTATATGGTTAATTTGAATTTTGAGATACTTGGATTAGAAGAGAGGCTGGATTCATTTTCCCATTTCAAGCATCATTAGAGGACCAGAGTTGGAGACTGATACCGAGGGTAAAATCTTTTATCTGCTTTCTCAGCTCCAGTCCCTTCTCCATACCAGGAAATCTGTTTTTAGTCCTTGGGTATGTCTTGCTCTATGTTTTGGCTCCAGTTCTTTACCCATGGTCTCTTTGAAGTTAAAGAAACCAAAGCTTGCAAAACATGTAGGGACAGGTAGTCTTGCAGGGTAAGAGAAAACCTGTCTTATTTGGATTCAGTGTTCAAGAGGTCTCTATTAACATTTTTGCGTTAGATGTGTCATAGACCACATTTCCTGGCAATTTATCCCTGTTTTGTGGCTTAGATTTAAATTTCCTCTTAAAATAAGGAATAGTTTGTGACTGGGTCAAATATATTGTGCTATGAAATGAATGTTTGTGTCTCACCAAAATCCATATGTTGAAGTCCTAGACCCCCATGTGATGGTATTTGGGAATGGGGTCTTTGGGAGAGAATTACATCATGAGGGTGGATCCTCATGATGGAATTAATGCCCTTATAAGAAAAGATAGGGGAGAGTTAATTGCTTTCTCCATCTTTCTCTATCCTATGTGAGGATACAACTAGAAGACAGCAATCTGCAAACCAGGGAAGGTGCCCTCATTAGAAATGGCATGGGCCAGCATCTTGACCTTGGACTTTCCAACTCCCAGAACTGTGAGAAATAAATGTTGTCTAAGTCACTCAATCTATGGTAATTTGGTGTAGCAGCCTGAATCGACTAAGACACATTGCTGTTACTAAAAGTTCTGGAATCCTTTTTTGAATAAAAACATTTTGAATTAATTAAGGATCAATTGAGAACATAATATTATAAAGGTAGCACAATCCTTGAAGTCATACAGAGCTGGGATAGTATCTCAGTTCTGACACAGGAACTGTTCTGTGTTCCTGTGTATTTCAATTCTGACACATTGGACAGATAGCTTACTTTCTTTGAATATCAGTGTCCTAATCAGAGAAAAATGGAGATATTGCTTTTGAAAGATCCAAGCATATAAAAATATGCAAACTACTTAACACAGAGCTCAGAATATGACAGAATGGAAAGAAGGAGCTATTACTCATATCCATCAGGATGATTGGCATTTTGTCTGACAACACCAAGTGTTGGGGAAGATGTGGAGCAACTGGAACTCTCATGTTTCCTGGTAATTTCCCCTGTTTTGTAGCTTAGGTTTAAATTTCCTTTTTAAAATAAGAAATAGTTTATGACTGAGTCAAATATATTTGCTATGAACTGAATGTTTGTGTCTCACCAAAATCCATATGTTGAAATCCTAGACCCCTCTGTGATGGTATTTGGGAGATAATTACATAATGAAGGTGGAGACTCATGTTGGAATTAGTGTCCTTATAAGTGCTGGATTAGTGTCCGTACAGTGCTGATGAGAGGAAAATTGGCACGACCACTCTACAGAACTGTTTGTCTGGCAGTATCTACTAAAACCAAACACCTGCATACCCTAATATCAGTAATTCCACCGCAGGTACACCTACAACAGAAGTGCATACATATATAACCCAAAAGACGTGCACAGGAATGTTTATAGAAACACTGTTCATAATAATCAAAACCCCCAAACAACTCAAATGTCTGTTGACAGTGGAATGGAGAGATAAGTTGTATTGTATTTTTATAGTAAGTTAGTATTTGGCAACGAGAAGGGTGAACTACTGCTGTAACAGCAATGCAGATGCCTCTACTGAGCATTATAAAGTGAAAGACATTACAGAGTACTTACAGTATGGTTCTATTTATGCAAAATTCAAAAAGAAGCAAAACTAATTTATGTGTTAGAAGTTAGGGGAGTGACTGCTTTTGAGAAGGAAGCAACTGGTAACTAAGGAGTAACAGGAAGGTCCTGGACAGGGAGAAATCGTCACAGTCTTCATGTTTTTGATTTTTTTGTGGTGGGAGGCATCTGGTAATGAGAGTGTGGGCATATTGTAACATTTCTTAAGGTATATTTATTTATGTGTACACTTTTCTGTGTATTTGTTACAGTTTACTGAAAACTGTTGACTTAAAAATATAGATGTTATTGCTCTTGACTATTGTTAGCTGTCTCTAGAGGACCTGCTTTGACGCTCTTGCCTTTTCAACCCTTGCTCCACTTGGAGCCTCTTGCTGCAAAAGCAAATCCCCGCGCTCTAGAACTCTTCTATTGTCAGCTTTCTGCCCACCCCCCGGGGTCATCTCAGAGACAGCGCTGTAAAATTGAACCTGACTCTCCCGTACGACAGTTCTTCCCTGAGCAGGGAGGAAACAGCAGCCCTGCCCCTCAGGCAGGGTGTACTGCCAACCCCTCAGAGCTCTTGGTTGATTAAACCCTACATCTTGCAGAGCTTGCAAAGTCCAGGACACTGTTTAGATCTAAGCCGCTGGAGGGAGGCCCTGGTGGAAATGCTCACAGTCTGAACCAAACAATTAAAGGGTTTTAAAAACTGTGTGCTTGGGCACAAGTTTACCCATCAATGCTGGCATCAACTACACTGATGGCTGGGAGACATCTTGCTCTTCAGAAGGAGATTGACTAGCTTGAAGGACTAAGCAAAGTTGGTAGCAACTTCTATGACCTCTGTCTCCTCTGTTCCTTCTGAGAGCTATGTCTTCTAAACAAAAACATTTAGGGATCTGGTATCTACCAGAAGTGGAATGATGTTTATACATATATTAATTCAAACTTGGTTCCTAAGATAGATCAATGCTAAAATAGCCTTATTTTGTCTTCCAGATGAGGAAATTGAGTCTCAGAACACTTGAACAAGTTGCTCATGGACATATGACTATTAAGTAACTCAGAGGTATCTGACTTTTAAATATACCTATTTAATGATCACAGTTGAGTGTCATCAAGTCAATAAGTACAATGAATTTTACACTTGAAGAACTGATGAAATTAATGCCAGGATTATCTCAGCAGAAGGTTAGAGGAAAAAAAATCTATAGTGAGGAGAGTACTGCAAACTAGAGATACACAAACCAAGAGAAGGCAGCATCAACATCTATAGCATCCCATCTCTTAATTTTTTTAAGTGTTCTTATTCTGTTGTAATGAGATTTCATGGGTCAGTGCTTGTCTTGCATTCCTGCCAGGTTGCAAGCTTTCCAGAGTCGGCAATTTTTGCAAAGCATCTAGGCCAGGACTGTGTACATAATGACCCTCTATATGCATTTGACAGTCAGATTTAGTCATGACCACATTTCAATGGCCATAGAAAAATGCCATGGACGAGGTCCTAGGTCATTGCCTATGACCTCTGATATACTCGGTAATGAAGGCCTTCAGGACGTGACGGGCTTTCTTTTGTCAAACTGATGGGTAACTGACATTACCTTTCTGTCCATTTGTAGCTTCCATTACTTCTCATCAATTAACTCATTCCCCGAAAGTCTATTGATTAAAGATCAACCGCAACAGTGGTCCAAGTGACTAGACTTGCAATGCCACATTTTAGGGCTCCCTGCCAACTTCTTGGGCAGTCTGCTTGCCCAATTAAACACCTTGCATCACTCTGACTGCACTTACAGTGACTCCTCTCTTCCATACACCTGTTATTGAGCATTAAAGGCAAACTCAATTTTATGCAGATAAATAGAGTTTAGTGGTAATGTGCCTCATGACCTTTCAAGTGACAGGATGACATTAATTTTTAGGGATCCTACCTTCTCGGGCTGTCACTGTGAGCATGTAACTTGATGAGAATGGAGGTTTCTGCATTTTGAGGACATACTTACAGTTTAACATGCTGTTTCAAATGTAAGGAGGCTCTCTCTTTAATTTTTTTTTTTCACCAGCTTGACAGTTTTTCAAACATATTCACTGTCAGCCCTAACAACCTGTCAACAAATGCCATTATGTGAACATTGCCAAGACTCACTTGAGGACTGTGGAGAGTGACAGACATGCCACCCGGATACGTTTCTCAAAAACCCAGGGCTGAAACTTTTGAAAGACACTCTGGCCCTTCCAAGGAAAAAATGAACAGTCAGATCTCTAGAAAAAAAAAAAACATACACTTGTCATATCAGATATCTGTTTCTTTCCTGGGCAAATTAAGGTGTATGTGAAAGAATAAAACATACAGAGGACAATAGCTGCTGAGATCCGAGGCTGTGCCGTGTCTCCACTGTCATCTGTGAATCTAAGAACGGAACAGTAAATCACTTTTTTTTTCTTCCACTAGAGAATTTAAGGGGAGGCTGCCTTCATTTTTAGGCTGAATGTTTTTGGGCGATAGAAGCCACGAAGAAAGAGTAGTTTAGATAAAGCAAAGTGAAGCCAACCATAAGACTCAGGCATATGAAAATGAGAACTTGTTCTAATATTGGGACAGGACATTTCTTGGTGAGAAAATATGGGGAAAACGCAGTGGCCTCTGATTTGGAACTAGGAGAGCTGAATTTGAATCCCAACTCTGCTAGTCAAGTGTTGTCTGGCCTGGAGCACTTTAATGTTACTTCTACTGCCTCAGGTTCCTTATCTGCACACTGGGAGTGATCATACCCAACCCCAAGTGTTGCAGTGAGGATCAAATAAATGGGCTTTTGCTAAAAAATTTAGCTGAAATCTGAAACTTAAACTGACTTGGCAAGACAATGTGTCTGACCTCAAGGGCACTATATCTCAATTTTAGATGAAATATGATTCCTCATTTGTAATTGAAGTTTCTGTTTACCTCAATTCAACTTGAGTAAAATGTTTTATTTTAAATTATATTCCAAACCAAAGGCAACCCCCCTCCCTCCATGAATAATGGTAGTGGGAAAGGGAGGGAGAGAACAGAGATGACAGGGAGGCAGACTCACACTGCAAGTATACACAGACTCCTCTCCAAAGGACCTCCACTGATACTTTGATTCATTCACAGGGCTGGGGCTCTTAGGTTTTGGTTGTCGATGTCTGTCCAGTTTCTTGCTTTTTATTTTACAAGCCAGAGCTTACTATCTATTTTTCTCTTTGGTCTGACTCCTTAGAGACAAAGCATTCTCTTCTTAAGAAGAATTCATGTAGGAAAACTAACCAAGTTTCTCTCCTTCACCAAACTCTGTTTAGGTTTCCCTGAACTCCAACTAAGCCTGTCTTTTGGGCTTCCTTGTTTGTTTCTGCATTGTTCAATTTTAGCAAGAGTCCTGCTAAATCAGTTTAGCCAGAATGCTCCCCCCCGCACCTTGACATCTGCTCACTCTCAATATCCAGTCATGCCTTTCATCCCTATCCATCCCTTAAGTGATGTCTGATCAACCTAGCCTGTCTTCACCAAGAATCCTGTTAGGTCAGTTTACCCAAGAACCGACTTTTACTTCCGTTTCCTCTTAGGAATTCTTGAATTCAATGATCCCCACCCTGCTCCTTGGCTATAAATTCTTGCTTTTCTATGCTGTGTTCAGAGTGGAGCCTAATCTCTCTCCCACTGCAAGACCCCATCATTGTTGTCCCTATACCTATTGCAATGATCCGCCTTGAATAAAGTCTGCTTTACCGTGCTCTAACAAGTGCCATGAATATTTTTTTTTCTGTAACATACCCACAAAAGGAACAAGGAAACAGTTTTCCACAGCAGTCTTCAATAAGAATGAGGGTTTCTCTTCAAGTATTGAGTGTTTTGTCCCAAGAAATCTTAGAAAGGGGATATTTTAACAGAATTAGAGTGAGGCTAAGAAGTAGAATTTGAAGTCAGTGGACATTTCAATGCTGAGTGTACCTGTAAGTCTTTCCCCCAGGTTTCTCCTGTATATTGCTTTTATAGCTACCTCCTCATTTTCAGAGATAACTGAAACCCCTTTGTAATCTTAGAATATCTTATATTTTTCTCTTATGATCGGGATGTCCCATAAAGAGTTGGAACTTATTTCCATCCCTGTGTTTGCTATTTGGACTTCATGTGCAGGTTGACTCATGGTTCAGAGGCAAGTCTTTGATGTTTCCAGGAGATATTGATACAACTGGGTACCTCAAATGCTGATTGGCTGGCATTCATTATCAAATCCATATTTGTAGGTTCACGAGTCCCTTCTTTTCTGAAAATAATACTTGTGAACAAACGTTGGGGATTATGGTGATGGTACAGGAAGAAAAATGGAAAAGGGCTGTGAAGATGTGGTTTTATGGTCACGAGTTTATTCTACATAAGGATGTGTAAAAATCTTGACCTTGTTGCTTGCGTATCAGATATGACAGATGGATGCTATTTTATTTAACACAGTTCAGCTTCTCTGAACTTCCATTTCTGCTGACTGTGAAATGGGATAATGTCAGTATTTCAGAGTCTTTGGGAAGATGAACTGAAACTGTGGGTAAACACCCCTATGACCACCTGTGGAGTCTTATTTAGGTGGTAGTGATTGTGGCCCTGGTGATCTGTGATGATAATGTTCTTGGAAGCCATTTGACAGGAAAAAGTTAATATCTAAGACCTTCCTTTTTCTTCAAAAGTGATGAAGTTGCTGTTAATTGTGATGATGATCATGAAAATGATAATAACTTTAGTTAATTTATAGAATATTTACTTTGTACAATACATTCTATATATATAATCTTATTTAGCTTCCCAATAGAATCCATCGTAATGGAACTAATTCTAAACTGCTCGTATGTCCTTCCCAAAGATGAATAAACTGAGGTCTAATTGAGAATAATAACTTACTGAAGTTGGCACAGCTACCAAATGGAAGAGGTAGTGCCTCTTTTGTCTGAGTGCAGGGCTAAAGACCAGCTCTCCAAGATATGTAATTTTCACAAAGTTGAATGCTTAGGTTTCTAGACTCCTATAGCCAGCTATGGAGTTTTTTCATTTCAACTTCTCCTGTTCTTCTCCTTGCGATCGTGCCCTTGGGAGCAGAGGCTTCACCTTGATTTTGGTTGTAACTCCCATTAACTCTGATGGGCATGCAGCACATCTCCCCCAGCATGTTGAGATGAGATTATTTCCCATCCAATTGTTTTAATGTTGTGGGTGTTGAGTGAGTCTACAAACATTTAACCTTTGATTTCATTATAAGGCTCAGAGCAGACAGGGTTTGGAGAGAAGATAAACCAGGTCACAGATGCCAAGAAAAGATGCATTAGAGATGGCTTTATGAGAGCAGTGTGTGGAATAATAGGAAAATAATTACAAGAGTATTTGAGAAGTGGATGGATCTTCTTGTTTTAACTTTGAATGTTAGATGAAGATTGTCAGAATGCAGGGTGGAAGATGCTAGGAGAAGGACGAAAAACGCAGTGCATGGTATCTAAAATATTAACAGGGCAACTCTATTTCTTCATTTTTAAAAAATGGAACAGTATCCTTGACTTTGTAGAGTGCACTAAGTTTTCATATGCAGGGGTCTTTTATTTATTTTCTGATTCTCATTTAATCTTGTATAATTGGAAGGTTCAAGGGCATAGTGTTTGTATGCCTTTGCTTTGGGTCTCACTTATATCACTTATAAGTTTATGACCTAGAGAAAGATACATAATTTCTTTGGTAATAATAGCACATACATTTCTCATGGGATTATTGTAGGATATACTATGTACATATACATAGAATATCAGCACGATCAGATTGACATTATAGCAAATGTTTTCCAGGCTTATCAGAACTAAGTAATGTTTATCTCAACTTTCTTCTCAGGAACAATAGTTCTGAATATTAGGGTTGCAGTGGTTTCTACCATGAACTTCTCTGTGTTGAGAAAAGAGAACAATGAGATGCACAGAGACCAGGGATCAGTTTCTGCCTGACAAAATTAAACTGCTACTCAGAAACTAGTCTTCCCTGAGCAAAATCATTAGCAAGAACAGTCAGACGTCCATCTGTACACATGATAGATAAATCTTTTTCTAACAGGCTCAGATACCAGCTCTGGAGGTTTTACAGGCATTACCATGATCCTTCTACAGGCTACCTGTTCCAGATTAAGCCTGATCAACAGCCATTGGACAGTCATTGACACCCAGCCCAAACCTATAATTAGGTGGACCCCATTGCACCTACCCCAAATTAGAGTAAATAAAGCTGATGTCCTATGAGAGAAGAAAACATAGAACAATTTTTAAAAAGTCAATGTGTTCTGCTTTCTATATTGTACTCCAGGTGAAGGAAAGGTGCTTTTATGGCCCTCGTCCTCTACTAATAGCTTTGCTAGATTCTTTCCTTTTTTATTCCTTGTGTTGAAATTTTTAAACTCAAGAGAAGTGGCATTTACTAAACCCGGTGTATATGTTTCAAAATATAAGTAGAACTTCATGGTGGCAGTGAACCATTCAAATACTTTTAGAAATGCATGTATATATCCATGTAATAAATATATTATGATTATTATATATAGTGTGTAGCTACAGGACAGCTTCTGCTCCCAAAGTGCTTTCATTCTAGTGCAGAAACCAGACTGACGGACACAAGTAGTGAAGGATTCATAGAACAAGGAGTAAACTGCTCTGGGGAAACATTAGATATATCTGTCAGGGTAGGGGCATTTAGAAGGGTTCATTTCTTTGAAAACCAAGGATCTCTTTGGACTGAATTTGATGAGTTTCATTGAGGTGGATTATAGGTTTGGAGACATGTCTGATCCCTAGAAAATGTGTCATGTTAGGGCGAATCTACCCGGAAATCATAGATGTAGTCCAAGAGCAAAGTTGGAAAAAGGATTGGGGAGAGTGTCTACTTAGGGTAATCTGCAGGTGCATGGGGACCAGTTCTAGGATCCTGGGAAAGGAAAGCGGATTACACAAAAGATCTAGTTAAATAGGAGAGCTAAGGTTGTTGTAAGAACTCAGAAAACCAAACAACCTGGCTCTAGAACTGAGTGTCTGAAGGCACCTTGGGAACATCAGTAGGCAAACAACCAGAATATGAAGAGTGACTGAAATAGCACACCATGAGCCAAGAGAGAGAGAGAGAGATGTCACATGATACTGTGTGCAGAAATGCTCTAAGAAACAGCTTGATCCAGGAAAGAGTGATTTGGGCTGGCTTTCTGGAAGCATCGGCAGTGAATTCAGAAAATCACACTTATCAGTCTATTTATTCACTGTAAAACCAATGAAAATGGAGCAAAACAAAATGTGAAAAGTTGCTTAACCCTCCCGATGATCAAGTTTCCAAATTAAAACAACAATGAGACACATATTTCACCTTTGGAATATAGGTACTCGGTATTTATGGAAGTTACTAGACATGCAGGTTTTCCTGCTAATACCAGAGTTTCAACCAGATCGGGTGCATCTAGGTAGCTAGGTTTTCATGGAAGGAGTTTTGGGGAGGTATAAATCCTATCTCCACATGAAATAACCCTAACTGATTCACAACCCTAGGTTAGAGGGAGCATTTAGATATGTCTTACTGCTCTCCTCAGAGCCAGAGCAAAGAAATCCCTGTCATCTGAGGTAACTACAACTGGAGTTAGAGAGAGATGAGCCAACACCAGAATCCCAGCCACAGTTCTACTGTTAGTTACCAAGGTGATCATGGACTGCTTTGTCTCTTCAAACTTTCTTAAAGGACGAGGTTGGACCAGATGATTTATAATAGCACACTTCCAGCTAAAGTAATTACTTTTGTTTTATTTTAAGCTGAACATGGGCAGAAATAGATACAGTTGTTTAGTTTCCTATCTTTTGAACTCATCCCTGTCTTATCTTATTGCTAACTTATATCCTACTTGTGGCTATCAGTTGTCCCAAAGTCTCTTTCTTCCATGAAGATGCTTGATCAGTTTATAAGCATTCTGCATTTCAATCATTTTATTTTGCCTTCAATCGCACCATTTTGAGTTTATAATTATTGATGTTTATCCTTTTCCTGTGGGATAATTTTCTCAAAGGATTTAAGCCTTTCCATTAGCCCTTCCTTTCAGTGTGCTGATAATATCCTTTGACATTAGATCCCTTTGAAATGCAATGAGAATATTATCTAATTTATTGATGAAATAAATAAAAAAGGGGGCCCATGATAACAGATGAATAAACATAGTAGGTAGTTGTACTCATGTGGTAAAGGCTTTGAATTTCCATGTAACTATAAACTTTGCTAAATGTGGCAGACAGAGAGAAGTG
The DNA here is from genome assembly GCF_000164805.1 of Carlito syrichta. Lineage (NCBI taxonomy): Eukaryota > Metazoa > Chordata > Mammalia > Primates > Tarsiidae > Carlito > Carlito syrichta. The sequence continues at coordinate 512,868 of NW_007256045.1, forward strand.
ATATCGCTAGTTAAGGGCCAATGTGGGGAAAAGTATTGCAGCCATTGGGAATAATGCCTAAAAGGTCCAGAGACCAAGACTTTTGTCTCCAATTTTGTTCTATTAGTGAGACCTGTCAAGGGAATCCAGGCAGACAGCGTGTACAGTACATTTCACCTAAGGAAGTGTTCTGGTGCCCAGCAAAACTTCTGGAAGGGAAGCTGATTGCAAACCACAGCATTTATGCTCCTGGAGGGGTGGTGAGGCTGGCAAATGCCAAGAATTCTGCCTGTGTCTGGTACCACTGAAAGCTGAGGTCAGCCCCAGAGCACAGAGGCCTCTTCCCATCTGCCCCAGGCAGTGGCAGACAGCACGAGTCCATCGTTCTGCCGCACTGCCAACAGTAAATTACAGCTGGTTATTGCTAAATTCTGGGATTTGCTTCTTGGAGAAAAATAAATTAACACTGGCAGGAGTTTGATTGCATTAATTCACAGGAAGAAACACCCAAATGATAAGTCCATGGTGGGAGAACTGCCCATATGTTACAGATTGGCTTAACATGGTTGAGGCATTAAATAAAAGAAGTCTGGGAAACAAAAACCTTTATCAGCTTTATTAGCATTGAACTCTGTGGCTTCCACTGGGGCTGACACACTTAATTAAAGATGCTCTGGTCTAATTAGGTTGCACATCAAATATACAAATACAAGCTTTAAAAAAACTCACTGATTGGAGTTTGGAATCCCTCTGGTATGCATATTTTCTTCATCCTAATACCAGAACCTTCTCCAGTGAGACGTGGACACTGTTAGACTGTTCCACCTTGTCTGAAATGAGTAAGCATGATATTTTCTCTTTGATTTGAGAGGAAGTTGGAGATTAGCTTTCTGCTTTGCTTCCCTGAAGAGGACAAAGGCAGCTCAGCTATGTGTGGGTACAACCCAGAGGGAGGTTGACCAGAGGCCAACACTCAGCCAACAGTGGATCTATTTTAGCTGGTTCTAAAGAGGATCTCTGGGAGAACGAAGCCCTGTTGTCCAAAGTGGGCATGATTTATTAGCTTTTCTTCACTTCCTGTCTCACTTTCTCACTTCCTTATTTATGCTTCTTGGCATCACTTCCTATGCAGGCTGTATCCACGTCTTTGTCTCAGGGGAACTCAACTCAAGGCAGTTGTGCATTTGAATGACATCTGCCAGATGACATTCTGGAGGTAGAAAAGGAGGTGAGTATTTCTGTCCCAGGGATTTCTGACCTAGACATGATGCTTTACAATTTGATACTCCACCTTCATGCTTGTTCCCTGTGCCCTTTTCCAGGTTGTATATATTGTATATCACTCTGTAACTCTGGAGTCTGGGCAGTTCAGGAACTGCTCATAGATATTGAGTCTGGAGTCATATTTGTGTGACTTGGGGCAAAAGCTTATTTCTCTGTGCGTTGGTATTATCATTAGTAGAATTAGAACTGTGATGGGCTATATCTCATAGTGTTGTGGAGAATTAGTTCAGAGATGTGTGAATATCACTCTGCCAAGTTCCTGACCTCATTGTATATGCTCAATAAAAAATTGACTCATATCAATATTTTTATTTAAGATTTAAGATTTAGATTTACGATTTTGACTGAAGAATTGGAAGAATAAAAACCACATTGTCTTCTAAAAATTCTTGATGGCAGCATCTGCAAAACCTGGGAACTTGTTGGAAATGCAAATTCTAGGGCCATACCCCAAACCACTGGGACCAGAACCTCTAGGGGTGAAACCTATTCATCCATGTTTTAAAAAACCATCTAGTGAATTCTGATACAAGCTCAAGTCTGAGAACTCTTAACATAAAGTATTTCCCTTACCCTAGTCCATTTCATCATGGATGATTAACCCCCAAAGTAAAAGACTTTAGGTTGAAAATTCTAGAGGTTTATAGCGAAAAAAATTTGGGGATCAAGGTGAAAAGTAAACATATGAAAGGTCTTGGGAATATTTGTACATTCATCTAAAAAAATCAAAGAGGAAAAGTAAATTATGAGATTATTAATGACATTTTGCTCATGGTTTTGTCAACAGCTCCATACAGTTGAGCAAACATACGTTTTACTGTGGGATATACTCCTTGGTGGGAATCTCAAGATGTGAAGACATGGTCCCTTCTTTTCTTTTTTTTACTCTGTGACCCAGGCTGGATAGGAGTGGCATGCTCATGGCCACCCCAGCAACGACCTGTTAGGCTTAGGTGATCATTCCACCTCAGCCTTCCAAGTAGCCAGAACTACAGGCGTGTGCTACCATACCTGGCTAATTTTTTGATGTATTGTAGAGATGAGGTCTTGCGAAGTTGCTCAGGCTGTTCTCTAACCCGTGGGCTCAGGCAATTCTCTCACCTCGGCCTCCCAAAGTGCTGGGACTACAGACTTGAACCACTGCCCCCGGCCACTCCTTTCTTTCAAAGAGTTTATGATCCAGCTTGAAGATGAAGCAAAAGCACAAATGAAATAATGGCTTAAACAAAAGAAAACAAACTGATTCTGGGAGGCATTTGTTAAACAATAGCACATGATTAATCCAAGCTGAGTTTATTTTCTCTTTCTGCAACTGAGAGTGTCATGGGAAGGAGCATACAAAGGAAAGAAGATGCGTGTGTGTGTGTGTGTGTGTGTGTGTGTGTGTGTGTGTGTGTGTGTGTGTAACTCTGAAGGAAACAGCTTATTTTGGTGTCTTTCTTAAAATTATAAGCTCCGGGGCCCATCTTATACTCCTTTAATCAGGATGTTAGGAGGTCAGTCAAATTATGTGGCATAAAAGCTGGAGGGAGTGGAGACTGGAGGAAGAGATGCTCTGAGAATGCAAATCAGGAAGAGGAGGGTGCAAAGAGGAGGCATGGATGGGAGAAGCCAGGGGTTTTGCGATGGAACCTCTTGTTTCCTACACAAGGGGATGTAGGAAACTGAATTTTCTGTACTTACTGTGATAGTTACTGGTGTGGTTCATTCATTCAGTGGACAGTTGGATTCAGGTGCCATGCCAAAAAATAGATATATAGATATGAATTAGAAATAATTGCTTCCATCAGTGATATTAAAAACAAACTAGTTTATGTCTCACTAAAATTTGGAAAATACATGCAAGCAGCTGTAAGACCAATGGTGTCAGAGTACCCTATTTCTAAAGTGAACACGCAACCTGGTTTTTCATGGACACTCCAATTTACCCTCACTGTCTTGGCACCCTGTTCAGTGGGCACTCTTTTTACTCTCAAAATGATCCCACTCTACTCACCTTCAAATCTAGTTTGTAATAGGCTAGTAACTGGGTATTTTTACATCTTGATCATTTTTGGTAGTCATAAAATTTTGGAGAGCTTTATTAAGACACCCTGGAAAGGCAGAGAGAAAATGTCAGATCTGATCGATTACAAGTGATTTGGTGTTAAATGAGCTGCAGAAACTTCTCTGGCACCCCAGGCCTTGTCATTTTCTCCTGCATTGAACTGACCCACTTTCTGTGAGTATGCATGTGCATGTGTGCATGTGTGTATGCACGTGGAAGTGGGTTTTTGCAAGTGTGTGGGATTCCAAAGGACCTGAAGATCTCATATTTGTCCTGACCAAGCCTTGAAGAGGGGAATGCATGGTATCATGAGTGCATTGGTTCCAACAGAGACTATAACATGGTTAGTTCAGAGATGATTTTAAAAGTGACAGTTCTGGTTTCCATCCTGACTTAAAAGAATTTCCGGAGCATAGACTGTCCAGAGGTGGCATTGGGATCACTGGTAGGAGAAAATAGACTTGAGATTGAAAAAAAAAATCATATACCTGGAGGAACTCAAGTCATTCTACAAAAAAATACCTGCACACGTTATGTTTGTTGCAGCTCTATTCACAATAGCAAAAACATTGAACCAACCGTGTTGCCCATCGAAGCTGGACTAGATAAAAAAATGTGGTACATATACACAATGGAATATATATATTTTTTGAGTTGGAGTCTCACTCTGTCGCCCAGACTGGAGTGCAGTGGCC